>NC_135411.1:41721035-41816035 GCF_051991245.1 Festucalex cinctus
TATTTTGGGAATTGTGCATCATTTTTGGCCTTTTACTGCACCTTTTTACACACAAGGCACGGCAAATGCATTTCTATTTTCCATGGTCCTTGTCTATTTAACAGTACCCCAACGTGCAAGTCCCCCGACTTGCATATACCCCAACGTGGCCCGGGTTGCGAGGGCCCTTTATAGCTGCTCGCAGCTCTAGTTCTTATTATTATTCTTCTCCGCAAACAATCGCATTTTTGAGACACTAAACGTGACCGAAAACTCACCAAACTTTACACGCACATCAGGCCTGGCGAAAAATTTGATATTTTAAAGTCGCCATACATGATAACAGAAAAATGGCTCCTTAGCGCCCCCTACATAGGTTAAACGGATCCCTGTCCCGCTACGATTGTCCGACGGCTATGAAAATTGTGTGGCACCTGTAGCACATCCCAATGAACAAAAACCTCTTTGAAGTGTGTACCCTAAAATAGACAGAAAGTGAGGTATGAGTATTTAAATGTCCAATTTTTGCCAATTTTTGCACATTTACAGGGGTCATACTTTTGCCCGCTTCTCCTACACGGTTAACCCGATTGACTTCAAACTTGGGATGTACCATCTCAACACCTGGGACAACATCATTGTGAAAAATGAAAAGTTTTTGATATACTATATGACGGCGGCGGCGCATCAAATTTAGAGTTTAAAAATTCTTACCTCACGAGGCATTGCCGGTTGTACGTTTAATCTAGAGCTACGAAAATTGGTACACATATGTAACAGGCTATGACCTACAAAAAACTCTTTTTGAACCATATGCTAAACCTAACAGGAAGTCCACCATTTTGATTTATTTTGGAACGTGTTGCCATTTTTTTGGCCATTTCATTGGAGTCTTATTTTAACGAACTCCTCCTACAGTGTTTATCCGATCATCTTCAAACTTGGTGTGATTCATCTTAAGATGTTGAAGATGAAAAGTTATTGAAAGCTTTGTATTTCGTCGCACGCTGTTGTCATGTCATGCACTGTTTGCAAAGGAAAAAAAATATCCTTAAAGAAGCATTGCCAGTTGTACGAAGCAGCTAGAGCTACGAAAATTTGTAGACATATGTAACAGCCCAAGATGTACAAAAAAGTCTCCTGGTGCCCTTTGCTAAACCCAACAGGAAGTCCCCCAGGGGCCGGGCATCACATTTTGAGCTAAAAAAAACTCCTCTTTAACAAAGCATACCCGGCTGTACGTTTCACCTAGAGTTACCAAAATTTGTAGAGGTATATAACAGCCCTCGATTTACAAAAAACTCTTTTTGAACCATATGCTAAACCTAACAGGACGTCCGCCATTTTGATTTACTTTGGAATGTGTTGCCATTTTTTTTGGCCATTTCATAGGGGTCATATTTTAACAAACTCCTCCTACAGAGTTTATCCGATCATCTTCAAACTTGGTGTGATTCATCTTAAGATGTTGAAAATTCAAAGTTATTGAAAGTTTTTTATTTCGTCACATGCTGTTATCGTGGCATGCACTTTTTGCAAAGGAAAAAAATCCTTCTTAATGAAGCATTCCCAGTTGTACGAAGCAGCTAGAGTGACGAAAAATTGTAGACATATGTAACAGCCCAGGATCTACAAAAATGTCTCTTGGTGCCATGTGCTAAACGCAACAGGAAGTCCCCCAGGGGCCGGGCATCACATTTTGAGCTAAAAAACTCCTCTTTAACTAAGCATTCCCGGTTGTACGTTTCACCTAGCGCTATGATAATTTGCAGGCATACATAAGAGCCCACGATGTACAAAAAAGTCTCTTGGAACCATGGGCTAAACCAAACAGGAAGTCCGCCATTTTGATTTATGATGGGATTTGTTGCCATTTTTTGTGGCCTTTTTCAGGGGTCATATTTTAACGAACCCCTCCTACAAAATTTATCCGACTGTCTTCAAACTTGGTATGTTTCATCTTAAGATGTTTAAGATGCAAAGTAATCGAAAGTTTTTTATTTTGTCACACGCTGTTGCCATAGCAATGCATGGGAATTGCACACCATATTTTGCGTTTTGATTAAACACCTAAAGCTATGATAATTTGCAGGCAAACATAAGAGCTCAGGATGTACAAAAAAAGTCTCTTGGAGCAATATGCTAAACCAATCAGGAAGTCCACCATTTTGATTTACGTTAGGATTTGTAGCCATTTTTTGTGGCCTTTTTTAGGGGTCATATTTTAACGAACTCCTCCTACAAAATTTATCCGACTGTCTTTAAACTTGGTGTGCTTCATCTTAAGATGTTTAAGATGCAAAGTTATCGAAAGTTATTTATTTTGTCGCACGCCGTTGTCATGGCGATGCATTGTTTGCCAAGTAAAATGTTACTTTTTTTTTTTGGTCTAAACATGTGCAAAAACTCATGAAACTTTACACACACATCAGGCTTGTCATCAGCATGAATATTTTAGAGATTTCTTATTCAATTTGCAATAAATGGTTCAATAGCGCCCTCTAGACATTTTTATGAAGCTTTTGCAAATGTTTTGTGTTTTATGATTCAGCTAGATTTGTAAAAATTGGGATACCTATCAGCCTAAGACTTACAAAAAGGTTTCTAAAGCCATATGCTGAATCAAAAAGGAAGTCTGCCATTTTGATTTACTTTGGTATTTGTAGCCATTTTTTGGGGCCTTTTATAGGGGTCATATTTTCAACAGAACTTATCAGATCGTCTTCATTCTTTGGCGTGTTTCATCTTAAGATATTTAAGATGAAAAGTTATTGAATTTTTTTATTTTGTCACACGCCTTTGCTGTAGCCATGCATTGTTTGTGAAGAAAAATGCTTTTTTGAGAGTCTAAAAATGGGTGAAAACTCACAAAACTTTGCACACGCACCAGACCTGTCTAGAACATGAATATTTTATTTAGAGATTTGTTGTGCTATTTGTAATAAATGGCTCAATAGCGCCCTCTAGACATTTTTATGAAGTCTTTCCGATTATATGATTCAGCTAGATGTGTGAATATTGGCAGGCATGCCGAATATATTCAAAAAGTATTCTATATAGCCATGTGCCAATCCATTTTGATTTTATTTTGTTAATTGTGCATCGTTTTTGGCCTTTCCATGAAACTTTAAAAACACAAAGCATGGCAAAAACGTTTACAATTTAGATGGTTTCCTATTTGACAGTACCCCAACATGCCAGTACCCCGACGTGCAAATACCCCAACGTGGCCCGGGTTGCGAGGGCCCTTTATAGCTGCTCGCAGCTCTAGTTATTCTTATTATTATTCTTCTCCGCAAACAATCGCATTTTTGAGACACTAAACGTGACCGAAAACTCACCAAACTTTACACGCACATCAGGCCTGGCGAAAAATTTGATATTTTAAAGTCGCCATACATGATAACAGAAAAATGGCTCCTTAGCGCCCCCTACATAGGTTAAACGGATCCCTGTCCCGCTACGATTGTCCGACGGCTATGAAAATTGTGTGGCACCTGTAGCACATCCCAATGAACAAAAACCTCTTTGAAGTGTGTACCCTAAAATAGACAGAAAGTGAGGTATGAGTATTTAAATGTCCAATTTTTGCCAATTTTTGCACATTTACAGGGGTCATACTTTTGCCCGCTTCTCCTACACGGTTAACCAGATTGACTTCAAACTTGGGATGTACCATCTCAACACCTGGGACAACATCATTGTGAAAAATGAAAAGTTTTTGATATACTATATGACGGCGGTGGCGCATCAAATTTAGAGTTTAAAAATTCTTACTTCACGAAGCATTGCCGGTTGTACGTTTAATCTAGAGCTACGAAAATTGGTACACATATGTAACAGGCTATGACCTACAAAAAACTCTTTTTGAACCATATGCTAAACCTAACAGGAAGTCCACCATTTTGATTTATTTTGGAACGTGTTGCCATTTTTTTGGCCATTTCATTGGGGTCTTATTTTAACGAACTCCTCCTACAGTGTTTATCCGATCATCTTCAAACTTGGTGTGAATTCATCTTAAGATGTTGAAGATGGAAAGTTATTGAAAGCTTTGTAGTTCGTCACACGCTGTTGTCATGGCATGCACTGTTTGCAAAGGAAAAAAAATATCCTTAAAGAAGCATTCCCATTTATACGAAGCAGCGAGAGCTACGAAAATTTGTAGACATATGTAACAGCCCAAGATGTACAAAAAAAGTCTCTTGGTGCCCTGTGCTAAACCCAACAGGAAGTCCCCCAGGGGCCGGGCATCACATTTTGAGCTAAAAAACTCCTCTTTAACAAAGCATACCCGGCTGTACGTTTCACCTAGAGTTACCAAAATTTGTAGAGGTATATAACAGCCCTCGAGGTACAAAAAACTCTTTTTGAACCATATGCTAAACCTAACAGGACGTCCGCCATTTTGATTTACTTTGGAATGTGTTGCCATTTTTTGGGCCATTTCATAGGGGTCATATTTTAACGAACTCCTCCTACAGAGTTTATCCGATCATCTTCAAACTTGGTGTGACTCATCTTAAGATGTTGAGGATGAAAAGTTATTGAAAGCTCTTTATTTCGTCGCACGCTGTTGTCGTGGCATGCACTTTTTGCAAAGGAAAAAAATCCTTCTTAATGAAGCATTCCCAGTTGTACGAAGTAGCTAGAGCTACAAAAATTTGTAGACATATGTAACAGCCCACAATGTACAAAAAAGTCTCTTCGTGCCATGTGCTAAACCCAACAGGAAGTCCCCCAGGGGCCGGACATCACATTTTGAGCTAGAAAACTCCTCTTTAACGAAGCATTCCCGGTTGTACGTTTCACCTAGCGCGATGATAATTTGCATGCATACATAAGAGCCCACGATGTACAAAAAAGTCTCTTGGAACCATGTGCTAAACCAAACAGGAAGTCTGCCATTTTGATTTACGATGGGATTTGTTGCCATTTTTTGTGGCCTTTTTCAGGGGTCATATTTTAACGAACTCCTCGTACAAAGTTCATCCGACCGTCTTCAAACTTGGTGTGTTTCATCTTAAGATGTTTAAGATGCAAAGTTATCGAAAGTTTTTTATTTTGTCGCACGCTGCTGCTATAGCGATGCATTGTTTGCCAAGTAAAGTGCTGCTTTGTTTTTTTATCTATACATGTCTGAAAACTCATGAAACTTTGCAAACACATCAGACTTGTCATGAACATGAATTTTTAGAGATTTATTGTGCAATTTGCAATAAATAGCGCCCTCTAGACATTTTTATGAAGTATTTCCGATTGTATGATTCTGCTAGATTTGTGAAAATTAGGACAGACCCCTATCAGCCTAATACCTACAAAAAAGTATTATGTAGCCATTTGCCAAACCAAAGAGGAAGTCCGCTATTTTGATTTTATTTTGGGAATTATACATCATTTTTGGCCTCTTTCATAGAACTTTGCACAGACAAGGCATGGGAAAAACTAACATTTTAAATGGTCCTTGTTCCATGTAACAGTACCCCAACGTGCCAGTACCCTGACGTGCAAGTAACCCAACGTTGTGCTCAATAGCGCCCTCTATGCATTTTTATGGAGCATTTCCAATTGTATGATTCAAGCGATACACAACTAAAGATGACTTGACCTAGATTTTTGAAAACTGGGAGGCATACCTATTAGCTTAAGACCTACAAAAAGTATTCTGTAGCCGTATGCTAAACCTAAAAGGAAGTCCGCCATTTTGAATTTATTTTGGGAATTGCACACCATCTTTGGCCTTTTGCACTCACAAAGCTTGTCAAAAACATTTTAGATGGTCCTTGTCCGATTTGACAGTACCCCAACGTGCCAGTACCCCGACGTGCAAGTACCCCAACGTGGCCCAGGTTGCGAGGGCCCTTTATAGCTGCTCGCAGCTCTAGTTATTCTTCTTTTTATTTGTTATTATTCTTTTCCGCAAACAATCACATTTTTGAGACGCTAAACGTGAACGAAAACTCACCAAACTTTACACACACGTCAGGCCTGGCGAAAAATTTGATATTTTAAAGTCGCCATAGGTGATAACAGAAAAATGGCTCCATAGCGCCACCTACATAGGTTAAACAGATCCCTGGCCCGCTACGATTGTCCGACGGCTATGAAAATTGTGTGGCACCTGTAGCACATCCAGATGAACAAAAACCTCTTTGATGTGTGTACCCTAAAATAGACAGGAAGTGAGATATGAGTATTTAAATGTCCAATTTTGGCCAATTTTTGCACATTTACAGGGGTCATACTTTTGCCTGCTTCTCCTACACGGTTAATCCAATTGACTTCAAACTTGGGATGTACCATCTCAAGACCTGGGACAACACCATGGTAAAAAATCTAAAGTTTTCGACATACTATATGACGGCGGTGGGGCATCAAATTTAGAGTTTCAAAACTCTTACTAAACGTAGTATTGCCGGTTGTATGTTTAACCTAGAGCTACGAAAATTGGTACACATATGTAACAGACTATGACCTACAAAAAAGTCTGTTGGTGCCATATGCTAAACCCAACAGGAAGTCCGCCAGAGGCGGGGCATCAAATTTTGAGTTTCAAAATTCTTACTTAATGAAGCATTCCCGGCTGTACGTTTCACCTAGAGTTACCAAAATTTAAAGACATATGTAACAGCCCTCAAGGTACAAAAAACTCTTTTTGAACCATATGCTAAACCTAACAGAAAGTCCACCATTTTGATTTACTTTGGAACGTGTTCCCATTTTTTTGGCCATTTCATAGGGGTCCTATTTTAACGAACTCCTCTTACAGAGTTTATCCGATCATCTTCAAACTTGGTGTGATTCATCTTAAGATGTTGAAGATGAAAAGTTATTGAAAGCTTTTTATTTCGCTGCACGCTGTTGTCGTGGCATGCACTTGTTTGCAAAGGAAAAAAATTCTTCTTAATGAAGAATTCTCAGTTGTACGAAGCAGCTAGAGCTACGAAAATTTGTAGACATATGTAACAGCCTACGATGTACAAAAAAGTCTCTTGCTGCTTTGTGCTAAACCCAACAGGAAGTCCCGCAAGGGCCGGGCATCACTTTTTGAGCTAAAAAACTCCTCTTTAACGAAGCATTCCCGGTTGTACCTTTCACCTAGCGCTATGATAATTCGGGGGCATACATAAGAGCCCACGATGTACAAAAAAGTCTTTTAGAACCATATGCTAAGCCAAACAGGAAGTCCGGCATTTTGATTTACTTTGCTATTTGTAGCCATTTTTTGGGGGCCTTTTATAGGCCTCATATTTTCTACAAAACTTATCAGATTGTCTTCATTCTTTGGCATGTTTCATCTGAAGTATTGCCGGTTATACGTTTAATCTAGAGCTACGAAAATTGGTACACATATGTAACAGACTATGATCTACAAAAAAAGCCTGTTGGTGCCATATGCTAAACCTAACAGGAAGTCCGCCAGAGGCAGGGCATCAAATTTTGCATTTCAAAATTTTTACTTAATGAAGCATTTCCGGCTGTACGTTTCACCTAGAGTGACCAAAATTTGAAGACATATGTAACAGCCCTCGAGGTACAAAAAACTCTTTTTGAACCATATGCTAAACCTAACAGGAAGTCTGCCATTTTGATTTACTTTGGAACATGTTGCCATTTTTTTGGCCATTTCATAGGGGTCTTATTTTAACGAACTCCTCCTACAGAGTTTATCCGATCATCTTCAAACTTGGTGTGATTCATCTTAAGATGTTGACGATGAAAAGTTATTGAAAGCTTTTTATTTCGTCGCACGCTGTTGTCGTGGCATGCACTGTTGGCAAAGGAAAAAAAAATCCTTCTTAATGCAGCGTTCCCAGTTGGACGAAGCAGCTCGAGCTACAAAAATTTGTAGACATATGTACACATTTGTCCACATATATATATTTACATATGCATGTAAAAAATTATGTCAGGCTAAACTAAATGGTTGATTAGGCCCCACACATTTTCACCTTACCATACCCGGCCCTCTTTGCAAAAGGTTTGAACACTCCTGGCCTAAACCTAGGTGTATACTCAAACTATGCACGCACATAAAGCCTGGAACAAAATGTGTAATTTAGAGGGTTCTTGTTTTGTTTTTTGTATTCCTTATATTTCATGTCATTATACTTGACACACTATTTTTACTACTCACTGAATCAGTTATAAGAACATTTAATTGATACAATCCAATCACATCCTAGAGAATTGAAAACACATTCAATCATGAGGTTGTTAAGACACATTTACTTCTGTAGCACTTAACCACAAACAAGTTGCGACATCCCCTGATCTAACCCTCCAACCGGGCAAGGAAAAACTTTCAGGGGTCATATTTTAACGAACCCCTCCTACAAAATTTATCCAACTGTCTTCAAACTTGGTGTGTTTCATCTTAAGATGTTTAAGATGCAAAGTAATCGAAAGTTTTTTATTTTGTAACACGCTGTTGCCATAGCAATGCATTGTTTGTCAAGTGCTGCTTTTTTTTTTTTATACACATGAAAACTCATGGAACTTTGCAAACACATCAGACTTGTCATGAACATGAATTTTCAGAGATTTATTGTGCAATTTGCAATAAATAGCGCCCTCTAGACCTTTTTATGAAGCATTTCCGATTGTATGATTATGCTAGACCTACAAAAAAGTATTATGTAGCCATTTGCCAAACCAAAGAGGAAGTCCGCTATTTTGATTTTATTTTGGGAATTATACATCATTTTTGGCCTTTTTCATTCAACTTTGCACAGACAAGGCATGGAAAAAACTAACATTTTAAATGGTCCTTGTTCCATGTAACAGTTGTCAAGTGCTGCTTTTTTTTTTTTTATACACATGAAAACTCATGAAACTTTGCAAACACATCAGACTTGTCATGAACATGAATTTTCAGAGATTTATTGTGCAATTTGCAATAAATAGCGCCCTCTAGACATTTTTATGAAGCATTTCCGATTGTATGATTATGCTAGACCTACAAAAAAGTATTATGTAGCCATTTGCCAAACCAAAGAGGAAGTCCGCTATTTTGATTTTATTTTGGGAATTATACATAATTTTTGGCCTCCTTCATTAAACTTTGCACAGACAAAGTACCCCAACGTGCCAGTACCCTGACGTGCAAGTAACCCAACGTTGTGCTCAATAGCGCCCTCTATGCATTTTTATGGAGCATTTCCAATTGTATGATTCAAGCGATACACAACTAAAGATGACTTGACCTAGATTTGTGAAAACTGGGAGGCATACCTATTAGCTTAAGACCTACAAAAAGTATTCTGTAGCCGTATGCTAAACCTAAAAGGAAGTCCGCCATTTTGAATTTATTTTGGGAATTGCGCACCATATTTTGCGTTTTGATTAAACTTTGCACACACAAGGCTTGTCAAAAACATTTTAGATGGTCCTTGTCCTATTTGACAGTACCCCAACGTGCCAGTACCCCGACGTGCAAGTACCCCAACGTGGCACGCCTTTGCTGTAGCGATGCATTGTTTGCAAAGAATTTTTTTTTTTATATGATTCAGCTAGATGTGTGAATATTGGGAGGCATACCTATCAGCCGAATACCTCGACAAAGCATTCCATAGCAATGTGAACAAACACAAAAAGAATGGCAAAACATTTACAATTTAGACGGTTTCTTATGAAACAGTACCCTAACGTGCCAGTACCCCGACGTGCAAATACCCCAACGTGGCACGGGTTGCGAGGGCCCTTTATAGCTGCTCGCAGCTCTAGTTTTTGTTTTTTTTTTACTGACTGCAGTCACGAGAAGGCAGCTGCTTACAATTATATTTTCAGTCATCTCAGGTCAATCATCCCAAGGACATTTGGTGTCCTCAAATTACCCTTTCCATGCCTTGATTGACATTACAATACAAACACAAATTATGAATCACTCATTACAAAAATGAAATCAAGCCAACATAAATACAATGTAGGGTAGGCAGTAGTAAAAAATATTTGCTTTCACATTTTGAAAGTTGTCGGTGTTGCAAACCATAATTGAAGCACTGTATTAAAAATAAATAACTTTCTTTGTCACTGGTTTCTTTCATCCTTTTCTCTCATTAAAGTTTTTTCCTCCTTGTATTGCTGTTGGGAATGTTGAAATGTTGCTTTGATTGCATGCATGTATGTTAAAGTATTTCTGAAGGCGTTTGCCCTTGCAAATGGTTGAACTGATTGATTTCCATATCCTTTGATGAATTTGAATTTAAATTCCAAAGAAACTATGGTCAACGAGTGTCAACAGGCTGTGTTAAACATTTGAGGTTCCATGTCTGTTGTTTTCTTCTATTCTCCTACTCAGCGCATTGTGAGGTGGGACCAGTGATGTACAGTAATATGAGAAGTTAGGGCCCATATGTGGACACACCTGACCACACCTGAGGCCAAAACAGGAATCGGAATAGCAACAAATTCAAAATAAGACAAACAACAAATGACTCACAAAGTTCCAATTTATCTCAAATGTGTATCTTGTGGTCCAGGCTGTGCTCGGTAGCTCGGTCAATTGCTTACACCGCTAACAACAAATAAGAAAAACAAACAAATACATTTGCATTAAGCTGCATTCTATGCTCTTATTTGTGTTTGACTGTAAACGTCCTGATTTAAAACTGTCCACATTATTTTGGCAGTTGTCACAATGCAACAGATTATAAGCAAACTATATGGTAATAAACACGTTTATTACATGTAAGTAATGCAGGGTACAGCAAAAAACTAATGTAATGGCTATACACTGTCATAAAACAAATGATCTAAAAAGGGATATTAAAACATTTGGCACACTGTTTCAGTCGACATTTATAATAAACTCAGCACGCACTGAGCATCCTGAGGCCTGGCAGATTTTTCATGAGTTGGAGTAATTTGGCCAAGCCAGCAGACGAACAAGCTTATTTAAAAGTTACACATTTCCTCCTTGTTATCTGCCATTCAAAACACTAGAGGGGTGTCCAAACTATTTTTCTCTGAATAGACCTACAGGAAAATCAAAACATTTAAAGGAGCCTTGTGGAGTTTGTCACTTTTTTACTCACAAGTGCCACCCTCTGGCCTAAAGCCTAATCACAACGTCTGCGTCAAGCTTATGCATGATGCACGTGTGCGTATGTGTGCTCGAATAAACGTTTCATTTTTGTCAGTTTTCTTGGGGTCTGAATTGAAATTTGGGCTCTGCTCGAAGCTGGCATCTTGTTGTTTTTTTAAGTTTCCATCCCAAACTTGTTGAACATAACACTAAATGTCTGGGGCTAGTAGTGGTAGTAGTTTTAGTAATAGTGTTAATTATTGTACTCGTGTGGGGCATTGCACCAATGGGGGATATTGGTAAAGCAACCGTTCTACTTTTTTGACTATACTATATGACTGCATTGTTTTATTCTGTGTGACACACTGGTGTCCAGGTGTTTTTGAAGGGTACAACAACAACAAAAGAAAAAAAAGGGCTGCGATTGGCTAGCATCCAGTCCAGGGTGTCCCTCACCTACTGCCCAGAGCCAGCTGAGATAGGCGCCAGCACCCCCCGCGACCCTTGTGAGGAATAAGCGGTCAAGAAAATGGATGGATGGGAAATAAAAAGGGGTACATTGAAGGGAGTTGGAAGAATTACCATCAATGCATTTGATGTTTTTAATCTTTATTTCATTTGGTTGATTTGACCCTTTAAAAGATGAAGACACACAGCATCCACGTTTCTGCAACATTCAGTCACTCAATGGTTGTGGCCAGTGCCCAATGTAAATTTCTCTGTTTTGTTTTGGGGGGGTTTCTTTCAATTTTGGAGTTCTCCAAAACAGTGTTTACCTCTACATTCCGTCCCCCAAAATTGCATTTTGTGTGTGTGCGCGTGCGTGTGTATGTTTTCAAAATTAAACTTACATATTATTACATCAATATGAAATCCAATTTCACGGTGGTAATCTCAGGAGAAATAAATTAACCTTAACCTTAGAGTTATGAGACAATCAATATATCAAACAGATATTTTAACATGCCATATTGTAGATTATTTGTGATTAAATTGAGACTAAGCAAGTCGCAAACAAATTAAAAGAGATTGCTGAGCTCATATTAAATGAAGTATTGAAATGGGCAGTGCTGTGCTTGATGAAAATGAGTCTCTTAAAGCTCGTCTGTCCTTTTTGACCGCCCACACCACCACCATCCCTCCTGCGGCACCACTCCCGTCCTCCACTGTCTTTCAATCTACTAAAACACTTGGTTCAGCTAGAACGGAGCAGCAGCGATATGATGGAGTGTTTCACGCCTATGTCAACCTCTCTCTCTCCTCTCTCTCTCTCTCTCTCTCTCTCTCTCTCTCTCTCTCTCTCTCTCTCTCTCTCTCTCTCTCTCTCTCTCTCTCTCTCTCTCTCTCTCTCTCTCTCATCCCTTCCAAGGCTGCCCCTCCAATAGCAGACAGAGAGAGAAAGCCAAAAGCAGAAGTACTCCACAAAATGGAAAGCTTGCAGACCATCATTTCGAACACTCCAATCTATTTGCTGTTTTTTCCCCTTGCACAGCATATTCTCTTATCCTTTTGATCCTTATGTTCATCTCTGAAGGTTGTCCTTAGAATAATCAGGAGAGTGTGTTCAGCCTCTTTTCTTTTCTTTTCTTTCTTTCTTTCTTACAACATCACCAAGATACTGCCTGGGTACTGGCAAGTTGACTTGCAAGTTTTAAAGTGTACAGTTAGGCAAAGATTGTCACCACTCTAATCTCCGCCATTCAAATTGAGAGGGTAGTTGGGAGCCTCGTTTTTTACCTCGCGCATGCGCAAACTTGCTTATAGTTAATGCGCACTTCGCTTATACACCTTTAAGTGGGAAGAAATGTTTACCTAATAGAAACATGGTTGCATTTCTTTTGTCATTGATACAGTAATTTCATAACAATTCATAAAATTGTTTTAAAATGAAAAATATATACTGTACTGTAAAAAAAAAAAAAAAAAAAAAAAAGAAAAAAAAAAAAAAAAAGAATGTGACATTGATTTGTGTTGGTCATTTTTTCTGTCAAATACATGGAATAATTGCGTTTGTAAGACAATGGTGACAGTTCAGTGCATTTTGCTTTTCATATTAAGAGCTGACTAATTTTTAAAATGAAGTGACTTGTGAAATTCTACACATTTGAAAAAAAAAACAGCTTGATCTCATCCCCACAAATATACATTGTTGTTTAATTTATTACTGCTAAATTGTTTTTCAACGGGCGGAACGGTGGCTGACTGGTTAGCACGTTCACCTACCAGTACTGAGGACGCAAGATCGAGTCCAGGCTTCGGCCTTCCTGGGTGGAGTTTGCATGTTCTCCCCGTGCCTGCGTGGGTCTTCTCCAGGTACTCCGGTCTCCTCCCACATTCCAAAGACATGCATGGCAAGTTAATTGATCCCTGGGTGTGTTTTTGAGTGTGGATGGTTGTTCGTCTCTGTGTGCCCTGCGATTGGCTGGTAACCGGTTCAGGGTGTACCCCGCCTACTGCCCGAAGCTAGCTGGGATAGGCACCAGCACCCCCCGTGACCCTTGTGTGATAAGTAAGCGGTTAAGAAGATGGAAGGATGTTTTACAATGACTCCTTTGCACAACGTTGAATGCTATTATTAGGTCAATTCAAGTCAATTAAGTTCAATACGGACGCACCTTGTAAATGCGCCTTGACTTAACTTTACAGCATACAAACCAGACAAGATCGGTGTTTGTTTCATATTAAGAGCTCTTTTAGGTGCTCTCCCTCCTGTTTGGGGCAGCGCCCCCCTGGCGCGGTCCGTCGCTCCGTGCCTGGCGATGCGGTTCGGGGCAGGTAGGTGATGGATTGACGATGACGGAACATTGAAGGATGCCCACTTTGGCTGGCAGAAACATTGACGGGCGCTCATTTTGCTGAGCTTGTGAGTGTGGATGGTTGTTTGTTCGTCTCTGTGTGGCCTGCGATTGGCTGGCAACCAGTCCAGGCTGTACCCCGCCTGCTGCCAAAAGTCAGATTAGATAGGCTCCAGCGACCCTTGTAAGGAATGAGCGGTCAAGAAAATGGATGGATGGATATAGTAAAACTTTGGTGGTAACAAGATGGCTCACAGATAACATAAATATCCATCCATCCATTTTCTTAACCGCTTGCTCCTCATAAGGGTCGCGGGAGTGCTGGAGCCTATCTCAGCTGGCATAGGACAGTAGGCGGGGTACACCTTGAACTGGTTGCCAGCCAATCACAGTGATAACACAAATAGTGTGCAAAAAAAAATCAGTATGCCTTTATAATATATGTATTTACATTAAACCAGCACACATTTCTTATCTTGCATAAATTATCGTGGTTATGTGAAACAATGATTTATACAAATCTATTTGCAGGTATCTGGACTGGACTGACTACTTTATTTTAAAGCAGCAAACTTTGCCCCGCTCCGATGAGCAGCATGGATGTAATGGTGGAGCAAGATAAGAAGCTAACGCTATTTGTATGTTTATTTTTTATAGACCATGATGATTGACTGACATACATACCCCTGGGCCTGTTTTTCCCTCCTTTTCCTTTTGCCGCTTTCTTAATGCAGCACCTAGGGCTTGGACCTTTTCATTGTAAAAGTTTTTTATGTTTAGGCAACAGAAGCCTGCCATCCATCTATAAATAGTGCTAAAACTCTGAGATGATGTGCGACACCTCCCCCTACTTTTCACTGTAAACAGCAGCAGCAGGTCAGGTTCATGGCGCCAGGTCATGATCTCATAGTCATTTATTTGGACTAGAAGTCATAAAAAAAGATATATTATTATATAAAATATATATGCTGTGTATGGTGGTGTAGTCCAGGGTGTATGCGGGTATATAGTATGTATATCCACTTCTTTTTTTAGTCAGGACTGAGTATACATACTCACTTCTTTTTCAGTCAATATTGAGTATACTCACTTCTAAATCCCCCCCCCCCCAAAGCACAACGTTCAGCCATGGCCTACCCTCCTCTACATCTAATTGGCTTGGTACCATCTGCCTACACTGATTAGATTGGCTAACTTTTGTCATGAGGACTGATGAGCCAATCGGAGGCAGGGTAGGGCGGGTCATGTCGAGGAAAACTATCCTTCAAATGTTCCCCCAAGCCAAAAGGGTGACCCAGAAATTTAGCTCAGGTGAACTGATTTACCCTCGTACACAGGATACTTGATCCTGACGTGGGTTCAATTCCTGGAGTGACCTGGGACACTGCCGGTTACACACTAACTACAGCTGCTATAGGATGGTACTTGATTTTCAAGTATTGGTAAATTAAAAAAAAAAAGAAGAAGGGGCACAAATATTTTAATATTCCGCACAAAATACTGAAGTTTTTTCAAGACTGTTTTTCAATATTATTGTTCATTATTCAGTAAATATAGTAATTTGCTTTAAAACATACTTTGTTTGCCTCATGGTAAATACATTTTACATTATTTCAGGCTGCTTGTGTTACCAAATGGTTCTTAACAAGGCAATTTTATTATTGTGAAGTACAAATAATAGAATTTTAATTCTTACATGTCACTGTTTCTAAAATATGAAGAAGAAAAAAAACTATATACTGTACCCACTTCTGCTGGGACCAATACACCACTGGCTGATTCATTATGAGCGGGCAGAATTCCTGAGGGTAATTCCGATTGTGACCACTGGGGGTCAGTCTTGTCACACATAAACTTCCGAAGAGCGCGTAAAAACCACAGCAGATCTGTGGTGTAGCCAGCTGATATGACACTTTTAGACGCCAGCAAGGCTGTTTTTAAGTTTTAAGTTCGACTTTGAGATAGCGTCCTGGCATATGTTCTGGTGTAAAAACAATGCACTTGTTTCAAAGGAATTTATAATCCTATTGTCTCGGCTGGTCGGCAGGAGGTTAAATACTGGTGTCAGCTCTGTGGCACAAACTGTACATGTAGGCTATATAGGTGAATTGCATTGAAAGTATTTTCAGGTTGGTAAATGGGATGCTTGTCACGTGGTGTGGGGTGGTTCGTCAATCGTCAGCACAGGTGGTAAAATCAGCTGCTTACTTGGCGGAAGGGTTTCTTTGAACTGTCAAAGAGTGAATAGGGAGATCCTACTTTTTGCTGATTGAACGCTTGAATGCACGCGAGTGAATGTACGCATGCAGTTGATCCTTCAAACACATGTTGAACAAACTGAACGAATTGGACATTTTCAATCATTACCAAGTTTGCTTTTAATGGCAAATAAAATGCTGCCTTTTGGTGCGATCAAAGTTGTGGACAACTGGCGTGTCTGGCAAGGTACAGATTCCCCAAATGTATCCTCTTGGTGGCTAGAAATTGCTTTTGGATCATCGCCTACAAGTTAGTGGAAGGATGAATCAGTGGTTTCTTTTTGTATACAAATAATCACATGTTTACATGTATAAATACTGTGTATGCAAAAACAGGACCAAAATGGACAATGCATTAGTCTACACAAGCACACACACTCAATGTTAATTACATTAACATGCTGACTAAGAAGCAAAATGGCTCTTTGCTATAGGAAGTAGAACAAGTATACACAAGACAAGACCTACACATGTACTTAGATGAGATCTGCATTTTTTTTTTACATTGCATCAAAGATACATTCACAAATACAAGCAAGAATATCAAAGTGATTAAGTGTCAATGGTATCGATTATTTCTCAACATAAATCCTCACAGAAAATGCTTAGAGATTGTTTTTCTTCTTTTTTGTTTTAGAATGGATGGATCACAATGAGACAAACAAATGACACTCCCAGTGACTGTTTACTGGAAATGGATGGATAGATTTTACATTAAAGTAGCACAATCCATAGTTATTAATTTTTAATTGATTATAATGACACGTGCAGCGATGCAAAACACATAAACCTATGTTGAATCGTACTAACTACGGGTATTATGATTATGCAACAGTCAATGATTTGCATTAGAGGGCTATACATTTTTTAAAATTTAAACATTTTAAAATTCAACCTTTAAATAATTATTTGTCTGTCAGTCAGATGCCTGTGTTAACTTTCACATTCATTGATGCTACATGAAACACACAGTCAGTCCCTCTCATTTCAGGTCATCACCAAACTGCCAAATTACACGTAATTATTGAATTAATTACACTTCATAAGTCTACAAGTACAGATCGACCCTTTTCAAAAAATTTGCACATCCTTGAAAAGTTTAATAACTTCAGTAATTCGAGTCGAACTTTCATAGATTATAGATTCAAGGCCCACAATTTAAGAAGACTTGCCACCCCTCCCAGTGCAGATCCCCTCCCCCCATCCTCCCCAGCATGCCGCCAGTCGGCTGCAAAGCGCCATCAGCCGGCCGGCCACCAGCACCAAGAGGGGCTTGGTTTAGGTTCCATTCTCTCATCGGTCTCACTTGAGTCTGTGCCCTGCTCACCCGTGTTGTCTGGTTCTCCTAGTTTTGTGCGTTTCCCTATTTCACTTCCCCACGATTTTGTTGATTCAGATGATTTCATTAACCCATTTTATGAGACTTGTTCAGATTGTGATTTAGATGCCGATTTGGATTATTTTACTAGCACTTTAGACCCTTACATGTTTTCGTCATGGCTTTCTTTTGATGAATACTTATCCACGCTCTGCTCCCCGTCCCCCCGGTCTCCACCATGTTCAGCACCCCTGTCCCCGTCATGCACACCACCTAGCCCAGGGATGGGCAATCTCGGTCCTCGAGGGCCGCAGCCCTGCAGGTTTTGGATGTTGCCCCCCAACAAAGCTGATATACGATCCGCTCATCAGCAAGCTCTGCATTAGACTGATAACAATCCCATTGATTGGAAACAGCTTGTGTTGGAAGACGGAAACCTGCAAAACCTGCAGGGCTGCAGCCCTCGAGGACCAAGATTGCCCATCCCTGAGTCCTTGTCCCTTGTCACCATACGTTACGAGTATGTCCCCTCACCTAGTCACGGTCTCTCGTCATGTTCCCTCGGTCTCTGTATCCTTTGTTCCGGGTATCCCCAGTGCTCCATACTCCCCATGGTGGCAGGCTGATGTGCCCGTGGTTCCTGCTCTTCAGTCAGTCTCGGCCAAGTCAGTCTCGACCACGTCAGCCTCAGCCACGGCCAACTCAAACAATTCTCAGCCTGCTAAGTATCAGCCTGCCACATCCACCCACCCAATGCTTGCCAAGCCAACCCAGCCACAGTCAGCCAAGCCAACTCCTTTACAGTCAAGCGAAGTACGGTCAAGCCAAGCACAGTCAAGCCAAGCACAAGTCCACGTCCACGGCAGCCTCAAGTCCCTGTCCTGGCTCCAAGGCAGCCTCATGTCCTGGTCCTGACTCCATGGCAGCTGCTGCGCCAAGCCTTCTCACCGCTGCCACGCCTGGCCTGCTCCTCCAAGTTCTGGTGCTCACCCGGCTTCCAGCATGGTGAAGACGCCTCATGATTCTGCTGCGGCTCCTGGTCTGGGGCGTACGACCTGCTGCCAACTTCTGGTCCTCGTCCGATTTGTACTACTATGTTTGATGTTTCAAAATGTGTATGTACAACATACATCGGTTAAAAACTTTACTTACGTCCTTGGGATTTCGTGAGACGTCATCAATGGCGGCCCAAGTACTGTTCCAATTAAAAGTATGCATAAGCCAAGACCACACAGCATTCCCGGGTGTCGTTCTTTTTTGCTATCTTAAACCAAGGATGCATCGGTGGTTGCTTGGTGAAGACTTGCCTTTGAATGATGCATTTCGTACTTCAAGGACCAAATGGCAGGGGAGGAGTATCACATTTGTTCTTCTTTCATTTATGGCAGTATAGGCACGGCATGTGCGTTCATTACTGCCCCCACCTCCCCTTATACAGTATGAGAGTAAATAGACAAATGTGAGTGGACAACGCATGAACACGTAACTGCGTCGCTTTCCTGCTGAACAGCAGCAATCTCAATCCCCTTTTAGTCACCGGGATTAATTCCTGCCGTCGGTTTTGGATCAGCTCTTTAACAAACAAACAAACAAACAAACAAACAAAAATAAAAATTAAAAAAACCAACAAAAAAAATCCATTCTCAACAAGTGTCACAATTACTGGACAGTTGCCACGTTTATTCATTTGGCAGCAGCGGTAGCGACCCGCTGGGCTAGTCCCGATACGCCAAATGTAGCAGCTGGCCAGTAGGTACTTAAAACAACTAGTTAAGGCTTATGGAATCACAGGAGTGCCAAAATTAATAGGAAATACAAACGCAATCCATAAAAGAAACATCATCAATAAAAAGAGGTATTTACGAAAGCAGTTATATAAAGACATTCAATAAAAGGGAATATTTACTAATGCAGACATACAACGGCATTCAATAAAAGAACATTTACAAATACAGACATACAAAGGCATTCAATAAACCTGTCATTTGTATTAATTTTGGCACTCCTATAGAGTCATAGGAGTGCCAAAATTAATAGGAAATACAAACACAATCCTTAAAAATGAACATTTACAAAAGCAGACATATAAAGACAATCCCTAAAAGAGAACATTAACAAACGCGTTCCCCATTTGGCTTTTGCTTATTTGAATGCGTGCATGTCAGTGCTGTCTGAAGTGGGTTTTGGAAAATAAGTCCCGCCCCTAATCTGGGCTCCTGCAGACCCACGGCCCGGCAGTTCAGATAATGAATAATGTACGGTATGTGTCAGAATGTTTTCTATTCATACAAGACATTTTTGAGTACAGAACTGCTTTGATTTAAATAAATTCAAAAGAAACGTGCACCTGTCCTGTACCTTTCTCAATGTCTGTTACATATTTTTATTCATGTGTATGCAAAAATTAATACATCTGCATACAGTATATACAAGTGTTATATATATATATATATATATATATATATATATATATATATATATATATATATATATATATATATATATATATATATATATATATATATATATATATATATTATTATTTTTTTCCCAATAAACATGGACCAGTGGACCGTATATTGGCTGCACTTGACTGGCTATGTTCCAATGCAGGGTTGCTGAGAGGGAAGGTTGCTGAGCCAACCATCTTGTCGATGGATGAAATGAAGCAGCGGGAGGTCCTGAAAAGGACCATTTCTGATGATTGCTCAGAAAAGGATCGCCTGCTCTTCGTTTTCAAATTCGAATTTGGAGGTCTTGAATCTTTACTTTTATGTGACTATGTAGAGTGTTGAAATCAGCTGTCTATAGAAATGTTTAAACAGACTCAATTAGGAAAGTTAAAGTAGATAAAAACAGGGACCACCCTACATATTTTTTTTACCTACATATTTTTTTTGTATTTGTTTATTTTCTCTAGACTAAACTATAGTTTCTCAGTAATTTCCGTTTCTATGTCACTATTCCACATCCATCCACTAGGAGGTGCAGTAACACTGAGGGAATAGAGTAGCATTTGAGCACAAAGGAAAAATAAACATTCCTTTTCCTTCTTGAAGTGACAACAGCAGCTCAATGTGTGTTCTGTCCTACTCTTGCCACAGGTTAGCAAAATGTAGTAAAAAGTAAAAAAAAAAAAAAAAAAACTTCAACAGTGTCAGAACATTAGAACGGAACACTTTACGATCCAATGAAGATGATCCATTGAAGATGAAGGGTCAGAGTCAAGGCCAGTGAGTCATGTTAACTCGTGTTTAGCACCTTAGTAAAGTTAGTTTGATCTAGTTGATTTATTGATTAAAAAAAACAAAAAACAAAACTGAAATTGGTGCAATTTACGAAAATTGTTTCAGAAAGATGTTGCCCTGTAACTTGTGTTTTTGTTTGTTTGTTTGTTTGTTTGTTTGTTTGTTTGTTTGTTTTAATTAAAACACCACTTCTGTCACATTTTTCCCGGACTGACAGATTGACGGACTGACGGGTAGTGGGAAGACGGGCAGACGGATTGACAGACTGACGGGTAGACGGATAGACGCACTGATGGGTAGACGGAGTACAGTCTTCCCTCGCTATAACGGGGTTCACTTTTCGCGGTCTCGCTGTATCGCAGATTTTTTTTTAAGTGCAATTTTGCATATTTTTTTACAGTAATATACCCATTTTATAAAATGTATGAAGGTTTGAACATTGTCAATGTTTGAACAAGAGAGAAATGTGAGAACATGTAAATGCCTCAATGAGAAAAGTGTATAAATTGTGCGGTCGTGGATTTTAGAGCCTTAAAACATTTATAAGAGTTGTAAAACATAAAGCTAACTACTTCGCGGATTTCATTTATTGTGGGTATTTTTTGGAACCTAACCCCAGCGGAAAACGAGGGAACACTGTAACAGGTAGACGGATTGACGGAGCGACGGATTGACGGACGTACAGACGGATTGACGGACCGACGGATTGACGGACGGACTGACGGATTGACTGACAGAATGACGGACGGACCGACGGATTGACGGACGGATTGACGGACGGACCGACGGATTGACGGACGGACTGATGGACCGACAGACGGACCGATGGATTGACGGACGGACCGACGGATTGACGGTCCAACGGATGGACGGACGGACCGACGGATTGACGGATTGACGGACAGACTGACGAACCGACGGACGGACGGACGGACCCGACGGATTGACGGACCGACGGATTGACGGATGGACCGACGGATTGACATTGATTGTCTGTACGTCCGTCAATCAGTCGGTCCGTCCGTCTGTCAATCCGTCTACCCGTCACTCCGTCTACCCATCAGTGCGTCTATCCATCTACCCGTCAGTCTGTCAATCCGTTTTACCACAACCCGTCAATATGTCAGTCCGGGGGAAAAATGTGACCGAAGTGGTGTTTTAATTAAAAAAAAAAAAAAAAAAAAAAACATAAGTTAGAGAGGCAACATCTTTCTGAAACAACTTTTGTACAGCTATTGTTCTGTTTATAGGAGAAACAAATTGCACCAATTTTAGTTTTTTTTTTTTTTTTTTTTTAATGAATAAATCAACTAGATCAAACTAACTTTACTAAGGTGCTAAACACTAGTTAACATGACTCTCTGGCCTTGACCCTGACCCTTCATCTTCATTGGATCATAAAGTGGTCCGTTCTAATGTTCTGACACTTGAAGGTTTTTTTGTTTTTTTTTTTTACTTTTTACTACATTTTACTAACCTGTGGCAAGAGTAGGACAGAACAGGAAAAGGAGTTTATTCTTCCTTTTTGCTCAAATCCTACTCTATTCCCTAAGTGTTACTGCACTTCCCAGTGGATGGATGTGGAATATATATATATATATATATATATATATATATATATATATATATATATATATATATATATATATATATATATATATATATATATATATATATATTGTCAACTTCCGCTTACCCGCAGGACTTAAATCGGGAAATATGTCCTGATCGACTCTCCAATTAAAGGGTTAGAAATTCCCCTTTTTCCTCACCAGCTCTAAGGCGTTAGTGTGAGGAGACGGGAATTAAATAAGCCGATATATCAAAGTGGATTCACCTAGGTTTGTTCACTGTCTTCTTATCATGAGGCCAATCCGTTTTCATCCACCTATCAATCCTGAGTGAGTAACCACACACACAGGGCCCAGGAATGATAATCTGAACACCTCACTTAAATTGGCAGCTCCACTTTTCTAAGTTGTTTGCATTTGTTATTGACCTAGTCATTTATTAATCCTTGTTAGAATCATACGGATTTGTTACATATCAAGCTGGAGTATTTGACTTTATTAATACAGATGGAGACACTCATTAGATGTTATTCGAGTGCACTTACCTTTTTCCAAACGTCCGTTGCTGTTGTCCTCCTCGAAGAGGGAAAAAATAATATTGATGCGGACTTATAAAATGTCCAAAAAAAATAAAATAAAATCAAAACAAATGATAAGGACTTATAAAACGTCCAAAACAAAAATAAAATCAAAAACAAATAATAAGGTCTTATAAAACGACCTCGGACTCATAAAACGTCCAAAAATAAATATAATAAAAATTAAAACAAACCAAACAAACTAATTAAATCACAATTAGTTTTTAAATCATTTTATTTGGACTTATAGAACGTCCAAATATAAAAATAAAATCAAAAACAAATAATAAGGTCTTATAAAACGACCTCGGACTCATAAAACGTCCAAAAATAAATAAAATAAAATCAAAAACAAATAATAAGGTCTTATAGAACGACCTCGGACTCATAAAACGTCCAAAAATAAATATAATAAAAATTAAAACAAACCAAACAAACTAATTAAATCACAATTAGTTTTTAAATCATTTTATTTGGACTTATAAAACGTCCAAAAAAATAAATAAAACCAAAAATAAATAAAATAAAGATTAAAACAAAACAATAAAATGATTGATTCAAAAATTGTCTTTTAAACAATTTTATTGACAATAAAAGATAACCAATATAAATCATCAAAATCACATTTAATGATAAAACTTTAAATCAATCAAAATAAAATAAAATAAAATAAAAACAAAAAATTAAGAATAATATAAACCTTTTACAATAAGCTTTATAAGATTGATCATTTCTCAAAAAAAGCTTAAGACCTGATTGACAATAAGATGTTTTTGGCAAAAATAATTTTAAAGATATGAGAGTGTATTAAATGGCCCCTACCCTAACACGCGATTAGTCATTCATATCTTCCTATTATACATCATTATTGCTAAAGGATTTGTACATTACCAATCAGAGAAGAAGTATTCCAGTCACGGCTTAATCCCAGTCCTTCGTAAAAAATCCAAAGTCCCAGGCAGGCAGCTATAATCCTTCTTCGAGAATGCACTCTGTCCAGACCATCGCAGGGTAGAAAAGACTCCGATCGTAGCTGGTGACGGCTTTTTATCACCTTCGGGCAGACCACCGACTTCTTCCGTGAATGTCCTTCCGCCTCCTCATATCAAGTCGCACTTGGGACTCATTTTCAGTAATTTTCCACAGACGAGCCATGAAGATGAAGTCATACATTCTTTACAAATGTGTCATGGATACACAGCGTTCACAGCGTTGCATGATGAGTCATACATAAAAATATGTCAAGGTCTTCAGCTCTAGTGATGTGCTTCTCGGGTCGAATCCCTGAAGCGTGTGCCGAGTAATGCAGATGAGTGGTTCATGAACGGCGTGTCAATGCGTGTGTTGATGACGTACGTGGTGACGTTTGAAGCCCCACGAAGCAGGTGTACCACGTGACTGATTCAGGAAATGATTCGCTAGGTTTGAGTGTAGTTCGAAATAAAAGCGGCAAAGAAACGCTATGGATTCCCCTTCACTTTTTGTGTTTTCGGGTCCCTTATTGCGCTTCTTTTTTTGCTTTTGGCATTCGATTTGACGAGCTTCTTTTTGCGATGGAACCAGCAAGAAAGAGATTTTCCCTTGTTTAGGAGCACTTTGAGCAGATCTCACCTCAGAAGGTAATGCACTGTAATTACGGTACTATTTTAACAGATTCCAATAATAAAATAAAATAAAATGTGACAACACATAAAATTCACATTTTTCTGTTAACAGTTGAAAGTCCCCTTCAGTACTGGGAATCACAGAAATATACGCGTCCAATTCTATACAAACTTGCTATCTCATATCGATGCACCCCTGCTTCATCAGTACCATGTGAAAGAGTTTTTTTCCAAAGCAGGTGAAATTCTCTGCAAAAAAAAGAAACCACCTGAGTCCAAAAACTTCGGAAAAAATAGTTTTTAAATAAAAATGAATAAGCACTTTATTTTACCTCCTTATTTCACATTTTCACTTGTTGCATAAGCACAAACATAGACAAAGTAACACAGAACAATTCATGTTAAAACACTCTTCAAATATATATTCTTTTGTATTTAGAGCATGATTTACACCCCACCATTTTATTGCATGCACCAAGCATGTTATACATTTTTCTGTCCACATGATGGCGTAGTCGAGGAAATGAATCATCTTGAAGCCCCTACGTGTGTGTGAAGCATTTCACTGCAGGGCTTCACTGCTTTACGGGGCTTCATTTTGCCATCACTATTCAGCTCTATTCGACAAATGATGAACGTTAAAATCAATAAAATCATATATATATTAATTAAGCAAGCATGAATAACATATATATACATGACATGTTAAATCCCAAATTCTCTCAGGGCCCTAACAGGTTAATTCTAATCTCTGTTGCACATCTTGTATATATCTTTGTTAAATCAAACAATACATACAGATAATCTTTTCAATGCAGTTACAGCAATATTATCAGCGATAAAAGACAGTATCACATAAATAAAATAAAAGAAAAGAAAAAGAAAGACAGCAAAACTTAATAGTTGGCTTTCAATGTGCTACAAACATTGATCCAAAAATCAGGTTAACAATTGTCGAATATAGATTGTGTTGTGTATTATCATTTAATTCAGGATATCATTTATTTACACTCAATTTGTATTTTATATGGAATTATCTGGGCAATGCTGAGTGGGTGGCTTAGTTGTACAGGTTTGGCGGCATCTGGTGGTTACTTTGAGGAACTACACCCAGAGGCCAAAGAATGATTCATCCCTACAGACACCAATTGGTCTCTAACTACGAATTGAGTCTAGTCCATAAATTTGTTATCTCATTTTACATGATATGGCGTTTCATCTGACCCACTCAATCCACTCAATTCAACAATATATATATATATATATATATATATATATATATATATATATATATAACACTTGTATATACTGTATGCAGATGTATTAATTTTTGCATACACATGAATAAAAATATGTAACAGACATTGAGAAAGGTACAGGACAGGTGCACGTTTCTTTTGAATTTATTTAAATCAAAGCAGTTCTGTACTCAAAAATGTCTTGTATGAATAGAAAACATTCTGACACATACCGTACATTATTCATTATCTGAACTGCCGGGCCGTGGGTCTGCAGGAGCCTATCCCAGCTATTAGGAGGGTACACCCTGAATTGGTTGCCATCACAGTATATGTAAAATGTTACAAAAGCAGTCATCAGATGAGTAAACCATTAAAAAGAAGAAGAAAAAAAGCAAGTTGTAAATAGTGGTTATCTTGACGGGATCTCTGGTGGCATCTGGTGGAAACATATTATTCTAATATGTCCCATGCAGGGTAGTTTGCATGTCTCTCTTCAACTATACATTATGGGACTGAACCCAATTTAGATTTGTTGTGCCTATAATATTACATGTAGGACCATGTATGCCCGTCAGCAACTTTGACCAGTTACCACAACACTCAACACCTCTAAATTTGATATGTTGGTCATGTCGTAAACTGACAACACCCTGTTAACATTAGCTTTGTTGAATTGTTGCTCCCCGTCTGTTTTCTCCATTTTGACAAGTCCCTATAAAGACAATCAATTCAATTTCACTCATGCAGTAATCACCAAACAGCCCATGTTACACTTCATTTAATTGCACTGAACAAGTGTGCAAATGCATTGCAAATGCAGTGGACACAGTCAAATACTGTCACCTCATCCCACATGCTGAGAACTTCAATGAACATTTGAGTACAGCATGCGCCACTTATGAGAAGCTAACACCACAAACAGTACACTCACTTGTGCAACCACAATATCTGTTACTGCTGCTTCCAATTCTTAAAAAAAAAAAAACACTTGTACAGGTTATACAGTATAAGTGACAGTAATGGAGGAAACATTTTAAATGGTTTATCGTCACTTGGTTTGATACCACAAAAAGGCATTTGTGGTGTGCTCTTATATCCACTGTCAATAGCATGTACCATACAATAGAAGTTATTGATCCTTCATTTCAAGTGTAAACACGAGGAGCTCTAACACAAAATTCCCTCACTTTATACCTGTTGAGTGCCTTGTGGACATACATCAAAGGGACTTTGTTTTGCGTGGTTATTTCTGGCAGCTTCCCTGCTTTTGATGGAAATTCTTGTAATTTTTTAGAATTAACAAAGCTTAACTTTTTTTTTAGCGCCAACTATTTCGAAATGAAAGAGTGAAATCTAAACAACTGTAAGAATATCTGTAAACAATTTATTTGCCAAACAAAGACTCCCAATCTTTTTTCTTTTTTTTTATAAATCTCTTATCTTCAAAATATTAAACACAGTTGGACCACAACAAAAATGCCATCTTAACTTTTTAACTAGAGACTAAGCCCTGACAATAAATGTTGCCTTTTTTTTATTATTATTTGGTGTCGCAATCACAATAAGGACAACGTACTGGTCATAAATATGATTGGTAAAACACAGTATCAACAGAAGTATGAAAATACCAAAGTTCTGTATTTGACATAGTGGTACCAAAATGGTTTCAATTTTTCACATAAAATCCTAAAAAAACAACAACAAAAAATAGTGGCAACTGGGTCAACATGTAACATGTTGGGGGGGGGGGGGGGGGGGGGGGTCCCTCAAGAGTGTCTGGTCACCTTCCAGGTGATAAAACTGCCAATAGCGAGGCCACCACAGAAGATGACGACGAGGCTATAGAGTTGGGAGTTCAATCCCACGGTCCGCATGGAGGATGTTGCTAACTCGGAGAAACTGTTGATCTGTTGGTAGAAACAAAACCATTTTTTAAACAGACTATAACATCGTTGTTTGAACACCACATCAAAACTGATGGGACTCGCAACATGATGCATTGTGATTATATCCAATCGAATCATTCACATGATAATTTAATCAATTTGTGAGACCAGTTAAGGTTAACACCTCTACTTCCCTGCGCTGCCCGCTGTAGCTTTCCGCAAGTTTCACAGCAAAAGGAGTGGCAACATAGAGAAACCAAATATAAAGATGCGCTAAGATCACAGACATGTTCACTGGGGGCGGTTAACGACAGAGTGAGCAGCAAAGTGTAGTACAACCGGTAAGCCGGTAGTATCATTAGAAATGGGGTTCAGCCCGGTGGACAAGAGGGCGCTCCCCAGCTCTACTCATGTCATGCGATGTTGAACCCATCGCTAGTGTGTAGTGGTTGCTATGTGAATGCAAGTTTCTGTGTTCATGGGAGACAGACAAATGGGAATTAAGCTAAATGCTGAAAAGAGAAATGAAATCAGATATAAACACACCCATCCACCATGTTCCCGAATCCAGCTGAGTAGGTTGTTCCGAAAGAAATCCACTGTCCACATCAGGATCTCCTTCACTGACTGTGGCAGATGAGCCTCCACCATCTAGTGGACACAGAGAGATAGAGAAACAAGCAATCATCAATATTGATCGATCAAATTAGCTTCTCTAAAGGACTAAATAACTAGAACTATCCAAAAATGAATAATATATTAGATATTAACTCAAAATATACCATTACCATGAAGGGATGCAATTGATATCATATGAATTTCGGGCCATAGCGCCCAGTCACATCCAATGCGCGCACGAGTGATACAGACGTTTTCTTTTTTTTTTTTCTTTTTTTTTCTTTTTCTTTTTTTTAGAGCTCAGAATTGTTCATTCGGTAGTCTTACCGATTCAACGTCTTATCATCATTACTCTTTTTTTTTGTGTGTGTGCGTGCGTTTGCGTGTGTGCGTTTGCGTGCATGCGTTTGCGTGCGTGCGTGCGCGTGCGTGCGTGTGCGTGCAAATCCGTATAAATTTATACTCATTAATTCACCTAAAGCCTTATAAATATCCCATTACCCTTCGCCTTAACCAGGTACTTCAGAATCTTGCCAGAGTCGTGAGGTTTAAATGGTCAGGAGACCAGAGAAAAGGTCAGAAAAAAATAAAGAGAAAAGAAAGATAAATCAAAGTGAAATCCAGCACCGACCAAACACTTCCTGCCTTCCCCATGATTACAAAATCAAAGTCTTACGCCAACCCCGGAAACCTCTAAATTCCAGCAAATTTAGCGAGAACTCAAGAGACCAGAGGAAAAACTAAAGAGAGGAAGGAGGGAAGGATCGATAAGGCAGAGTGAGATCCATAGAAGCCAGTACATCCAATCCATCAAAGTGAAATCCAGCACCAACAAAACCCCTCCTGCGTGGTTACAAAACCAGAGTCTTATGCCAACCCCAGAAACCTCAAACTTCCAATAAATTGAGATCTCAAGTGACCAAAGGAAAAACTAAAGAGAGGAAGGAGGGAAGGATAGATAAAGCAAAGTGAGATCCACAGACACCAGCACCCACTGATTCAAGGGGCTGTGGGAGGGAGAGGCAACATCTGTTGAGTTTCAGTAGATGCTGGTGCGACGGATCTGGCATGCATAAGGACCACCACCAAAGAAAGAAGCCGTCAACCGCGGTCCAGCAAAGCGAGCACCGCACCCCCCCGAAATCCCCAGGCCGCGGCAGCACCAAGGCCACCCCCAAGCCACCCGAGCAGACACCGGTCGGCGAGCCGACCCAGACGCCCGGAACACCCCCGCCCCAGCCCCGGCCCACACCCCCGAGCCCAAGGCCGCAGAACGAGGCCCAGCGGGCCCCCACAGCGCTCCACCGGTCCCCAGCCCCCATCCCCCATCCCCCCACGACCCCCCCGCACCCCACCCAAACCCGCCACCCACCACGACCCAGGCCCCACCACCCCCGGCCCCCAAATCCCCGAACACCACCCCCGACCCCCAACACCCAACCCCCCACCCACCCATATTTTAGCTGATTTATACTACTGGTAGATTCAGTCTTTTGATTCACCATGGTTTGGACATATTTAAGAAAGACAAAGTGTGTACATTGGGTCTTGTCCAAAAATATCTTACACCGGAAATCTGTCTCTGTGTCGGAGTAATTGTGGCAGTAGTGATTACATTAATATTTATTTTAAACCATTCCCTCCCTATATGTGTGTGTATGTGTGTATATATATATATATATATATATATATATATATATATATATATATATGTCCATCCATCCATTTTCTTGACCGTTTATTCCTCACAAGGGTCGCAGGGGGTGCTGGAGCCTATCCCAACTTGCTCTGGGCAGTAGGCGGGGTACACCGTGGGCTGGTTGCCAGCCAATCGCAGGGCACACAGAGACGAACAACCATCCACACTCACAAGCACACCTAGGGACAATTGAGAGCGCCCAATTAACCTGCCACGCATGTCTTTGGAATGTGGGAGGAGACCGGAGTACCCGGAGAAGACCCATGCGGGCACGGGGAGAACATGCAAACTCCACCCAGGAAGGCCGGAGCCTGGACTCGAACCGGAGTCCTCAGAACTGGGAGGTGGACGTGCGACATACATACATACATATATTTACACCGGAAATAAATAAAAATATATATATATATATATATATATATATATATATATATATATATATATATTAAAAAAAAACAAGAGATAATACATAAATCAATGGTGGTGTCTGTAATTTGAGAAAATATGCAAAAATCTTGATCATCCAAAATGAGCAGCAGATGTTAATTTATGCGATGTTGATTCAAAACAAAGATAAGTCTGCTTTCTTGGAGGACTGCAGAAATGTGAGGATTTTGACTGTTTTAAATTAAATAAGCTAAACGATTCATCAATTATCAAAATAATTTGATTAATTTGATCAATTATCCAATTAATTGTTGCACATATAGTTTCAATATAAATGAACTTTAACAAAGTGTTTTTTGTACTTATCACTGTGAGACATTTTCCCCAAATGGATTTGTGAGGCTGGTGGGTGACAGTAATCAATGGCATAATCAATAATTGATTCTAAAAAAAAATTAGTTAGTGACAGCCCTATTGGGGTTAAAAAAATGGATGGATGTTCCCATAAGAGAGGCACAGAACATCAAAAAATGTTCCTTTGTTAAACAGGAGACAGTAAAAATGTGGTGGAGTGGTTTAAAAAAAAAAAAGAAAAAAAAAAGAAGAAAAAAAAAAGAAGACAAAAAAAAAAACAAGAAAAAAAAAAAAACAGACCCACCTTGAGTGCTAGTTTCCCCGCAACATAGAAGAGCACAGCTATTCTCTCCCAGGTAATGCCATGTTCAAAGACTTTGTTGGCAACTTTCTTGAATTTCTCCCACTTTGATCCCCCCACACAGCCTACACCATCGATTGCACTGTTAAGCAAAATGAAAATCAATTCAATTCCATAGGCATCCCACAGCATGAAAAAGAAAACTTACTCCTGGAACTCCTTGTCATCTTTGACCCTGTCACCAATGATTCGGATCATTTTGCCCAACTGGGTCACAATCTTCTGCTCCTGAGCACTTTTTACTTCCACAGCCAGAAGAGTGAGAGGAGGGATATCTTCTGACGGCACATCCTTTAGTTCTTCCTCAATGACCCTGGGGAAAGAACAGGACTACAGCTTGTGAGAATTGAGACCACTGAACGAGTCGCTTTGTAGGTTGCAATCTATCTACTGTATGCTGATCCATTAGTTACATTACTTGATGGCCATTAAGCCCGTATCTCACTGAGTGGCGCAGGCTTGTGAGGGTGTGCGCATGTAGCCAGTGATGGCATTTCGTCTGGTTTCATTAAAGACTGAAAAACATTGCAAAGAGCTTTGCCAGACATTCGTAAACCATCTTAATGCTCGCAATTTATTTTTTGAACATATTCAAAATCTGATGGCGACAAGTAAAGCTGTTTGAGTGAATACAAATGATTTCTGAGTGTCTTTCAAACGCCTTTGCAACGTTTTCAATCTTGAACGAAACTTGTCCTGACTCAATACTGCAGTACCAACATTTGCTACATGCGCACACCTTTGCAAGCCTGCGCCACTCAATGAGATACCACCCTAATGCCAGGCAGGGCAAAATGGACAATGTGTGCACAAATGTATTGCACATTGAATAATATTGATTGCACATGTGAAACGGTATACGTTGAGAGCTGTCAAAATGAATCAATTAAGCAACAATAATAATCAAGTAATCCAAAACTTTTCCAAATCAGACCAATGTACTGTACCTTATTGCACAGTGTCAAGGAGTATCTTCCTCACACATATTGGGCAATTGTTATACAGTACCAGAGGTGGGAAAAGTACTGACATTCTCTACTTGAGTAAAAGTACAATTACATGTGTAAAAAAACAACTTAGGTAAAAGTAAAAGTACTCCCTAAAATAATCACTCAAGTAAAAAAAAAAAAAAAAAAATCTGACTCTGAAACGTACTTGAGTAGAAATAAAAAGTATTTTTACTGGATGTTTCCTCCTATGTCATTTTGAAAAATATTAGCTAATGGAGCAAAAACGGACCAATTAACTCTCTGACTTGCTATCAAGTTCAAATTATCCCCTGTTGTGGCGGCGCGCATTGCCCTCATATTTACGTTTGGTAGACACCTTGCTGCATACGTCGAAGAATTTGCGCTCAGGATTGCCAAGTCCCCAGTAAAGAAAATAGCTATTTGCTGTCCTAAAAGTAGATAGAAGTCACTAAATGACCTCATTGCATAATTTGCATAATAGGCAATGCATTTAACTCATTCACTCCCAGCCATTTTCACAGAAGCAGTCCCGTTCGCTTCCGGCTGTTTTACTGGGTTTTGACTGATTTTGCAAAGCCCACAGAATATTGTGTTCTATTGCTATAAAAACATGGAACCTGTCAAAAGAAAGATTAAAGTCTCTTCTTTCATCAGGGGAAAAAAAAAAAAAAAAAAAAAAAAGTACATTTCTATCTGTTTCCGTTTTACAGCAATTAGCATTAGAATATAGCTAAGTTTAATAATTTTTCACAAATCTATTTAGAATTGTGAGGAATTGACCTTTTTTTTTTTTTTTTTTTTTTTTTGCTCTGCTTCAAACTGCCTGCCGTTTGTGTAACAACTACCATTTCTGCAACCGTTCTTTGCATTTGAAAGGCTCCATCATAGCCTTCTGTATGTTCTAGCATTAAAAGGAAAAACAAAAAAAAACAAAAAAAACATATGAGTTAAAAAAAACACACACCCTAAAAACACTAGAAAATGTCACTTTTGATTTATTAAAAAAAAAAAAGTCGCCAGAATTAGTGAGAAAGAGATCAAATAGTCAAAACTGTCTAAGCTTCCTCAGGAAGTGTGACTCATTTGCACTCAACTACACTGCTGTGAAAATGCATTTCCTGATTTCCGATGTATCATTTTGCATTTATCATTCATTTCAGTATATCAAACTAATTCAAAACGTCTCATAAAAGACAACCCAAGTAAATAAAACAATTCATTTAAACGAGGAAAATTTCAAACCTGCATAGGTTTAGGTTTTTGCAGTATGAGAAAGAGTTAAGTGAAGCCCTCGAGGACCGAGTTTGCCTACCACTGCTCTGTATCTCGCCAACAAAATGAATTGTAAAGTAAAACATGCTTATCAGGCAGCAGTGAAAACATGCGTATCAGGCAGTAGTGGCATAGTGCAGCCTAACAGAAATAACAACCACAATTGTTTTGACTAACTTCTCTTAGTCTAAATTATAACTCTGCATTATATGGACTATGCGCAACCAACTTGTCCATTTGTCAAACCAACACGAAGAAGTTTCTTCAGTCTCTGTTTTTTCCTGGACAATCCAGATGTTACAAAGCTGAACTTGTCTGATTTAGTTGACGTTATTACAAGCATGTTAATCTTATTTTGGACATCATGTTCATCACGTGGCCTTTACAGCACTTTATTCTGAATTTGCAGATACGTTTCAGAATTTTGAACAACGGATTGACTTCATTGGAGGTGTTTTTTTTTTGGGTTAGGCCTACACAACCAACAGATTTATATGATGCATTTAAACTAGCGTACAGTACCTCAGGGTCATTCAAACTTTTCTGAATAATAATAAGGTCAGGAACCAGTTTTAATACATCTCCACATCTCCAAGGCAAGAGAACACTAAGGAATAATTCCATGAGTAAATAGGCTTACTTGACTTAATCTTCCGTAGATTACAAATGTGATGTTTAGTGTTGTCCCATCACTCTCATCAAATACACCAAGTTTCATTAAAATTCAAATCTGCTTGGTTAAATTTTTTAGATTTTTGGGGAATGTGATTTGGCGTACAACAACCCTTTCTGGATACAAAAATAATAAAATACAGAAAGACTTGGTTGAACCTACAGGCACCTCATGAATTAAGTACACCTACACAAAATAATGGGCTACAAGTGTAGAAAAAAAGGCATTCGACAGATGATCTAGGTTGTATAATTTACCAATACCTATGGGTGTAGTTTTTAGATTAATTTGCAACTAATACAAATATGTCACTCAATGGCCTGTAATAGCATGCCGTAAACAAAAACGACATCATTAATGAAAATTTTTGTGTCAACATTCATTGATCAAAAATCACACATTTGATTTTCAGATTCCCCCGACATGAACTTAAACCAAAATACTAAGTTTTAGCAAGGCAGATGTGTTGTTTTGCGTGGTAAGTGAGAAAATAATATAAACATTGCCTTGCGAGGCTTTTCTCGAGAAGGGGGGGGATGAATGAACACGAAGAGAGGACTTACTCCTTTATCAGGGCTTCTCCGATCCTTTCATCTGTGGAGGAATTCAACACATTTAATTCGATAGGCAACTGTTCGAAAACTTTATTAAAACAAACATCAATAATAAGAAGAACGTTTTTATTATTATTATTTACTTGGAGTCTGGTACAGCACTGTTATTCTAGTTGGAATGCGGACAACGTTACTATTTAGAATATTATTAAACTTTACACAGTACTGTATATACTGTATCGACATTTAACAGTTTCTCTTTCGATGTCAAGCTTACCTGATAGACCATTACCTTCGCACGCCATCGTATTAAAAGAAAACCAAAGTAACGGTGTTCTATCGACGTCTCGTTTCTTGGCACACTCACACCAACGACGACGTCAGTCAAGGGATATAAACAGATGAGATTTTACTGTGACACCGACAAGTTACAACAACTCAAGTTTTTCAAACTTTTTTTCCCAGTAAGAGCAAGCGCATTTAGCGGCAGGGGCAGCTGTCGTGGCTTCGGTGACGTCACTTCCGCTCTTGCCGCGGCACCAGCGACTTCACTTCCGCGTATTGCCGCGGCCTCATGTACGTCACTTCCGCTTATGTCGCGGCATCGGTGGTTGCCGTTGCCTTTCCTCTTTCCCTCGGGACATGTCGCGACTCCATTCGACTTGGTGCCGCTGCCATTACTCATTGTATGCATTTATAAATGGATTACGAGGCTTTTTGTGTGTGTTTGTTTTGTTTAGTCACTTTGCTAAACAGTTCACTTCCTTATTTTCGATGTTTTTTTTTTTTTTTAATTATTATTATTTATTTAAGTGCTCTGGAAATTAAGTTGAATTAAGGTATTGCACTCCATCATGCGCAATCACTTCCGTGGACCAGTCCATATTTGGAACGGTGCCAGGGAGATGCCAATCCGCCATTGTGACACGGCTCAATATACTGAGCTGTATATAATACTGGGTAGTCGATAAACCGTTCACGCCGGCGCAAGCCGTTGAAGCCACAGAGCTGTCAGCTATCCAGTATTACATACAGATCAGTGGCCCAGCGGACGAGCTGCAGGATGTCAGTGTTTTTTTTGTTTTTTTTAATCAATCTTTATTGTACAAATGTTTTAAACATACACATCTATATGAAAAACAAATATATCTGTCTGTCTGTCTGTCTATCTGTCTATACATGTGCGATACGTGACGAAAAAGGTTAATGCTGTTGAAATATATTAGATAGATAGATAGATAGATAGATAGATAGATAGATAGATAGATAGATAGATAGATAGATAGATAGATAGATAGATAGATAGATAGATAGATAGATAGATAGATAGATAGATAGATCACAGAATACAATGTAGTACAGCCAAGATGAGACAAGTAATGCACTCTGTTGAGCGAAGGCAACATGTCAAATGCAACAGCGACATCTTGTGACTTACACAGGAATGACATGCAATGACACATTTATAAACAAATATGTACGATATGAATGAGATACGTTTTCAAACAATTTATTGAACTCTGCAATTACAAATACTCAAGCAGGACATCATTGGTCACATTGTGCACACTAGAGAGAGAGAGAGAACCCATGATCTATCTATCTATCTATCTATCTATCTATCTATCTATCTATCTATCTATCTATCTATCTATCTATCTATCTATCTATCTATCTATCTATCTATCTATCTATCTATCTATCTATCTATCTGTCTGTCTGTCTGTCTATATATTTCTACAGCGTTAACATTTTTCGTAACGTATCGCACATGTATATATTTATTTTTCATATAGATGTGTATTTTGAAACATTTGTACAATAAAGATTGGTTAAAAAAACAACAAGACATTGGCATCCAAATATGGTCCTATTCCTGTCGGCCATTGTGGCCGACAGGAACAAGACCATATTTGGATTCCACAATGGCGGCTTCGGCTCGTCCGCCATTGTGGCATCTCCCTGGCACCGTTCCAAATATGGACCGGTCCACGATTTTTTTTTTTTGTGTGTTAGGTGGTTTATTATTATTGAACACAGAATACAATGCAGTACAGCCAAGATGAGACAAGTAATGCACTCTGTTGAGCGAAGGCAACATGTCAAATGCAACAGCGACATCTTGTGACTTACACAGGAATGACATGCAATGACACATTTATAAACAAATATGTACGATATGAATGAGATACGTTTTCAAACAATTTATTGAACTCTGAAATTACAAATACTCAAGCAGGACATCATTGGTCACATTGTGCACACTAGAGAGAGAGAGAGAACCCATGATCTATCGATCTAATATATTTCAACAGCATTAACCTTTTTCGTCATGTATCGCACATGGATATATTTGTTTTTCATATAGATGTGTATGTTTAAAACATTTGTACAATAAAGATTGATTTAAAAAACAAACAAACAAAAAACACTTTGATATCCAAATATGGTCCTATTCCTGTCGGCCATGAGATGCCACAATGGCGGCTGCGGCTCGTCCGCTGGGCCACTGATCTGTATGTAATACTGGATAGCTGACAGCTCTGTGGCTTCAACGGCTTGCGCCGGCGTGAACGGTTTATCGGCTATCCAGTATTATATGTAGCTCAGTATATTGAGCCGTGTCACAATGGCGGATTGGCATCTCCCTGGCACCGTTCCAAAAATGGACCGGTCCACGGAAGTGATTGCTAATGATGGAGTGCAATACCTTAATTCAACTTAATTTCCAGAGCACTTAAATAAATAATAATAATAATAATAATAAATAAATAAAAACATCGAAAATAAGGAAGTGAAGTGTTTAGCAAAGTGACTAAACAAAACAAACACACACAAAAAGCCTCGTAATCCATTTATAAATGCATACAATGAGTAATGGCAGCGGCACCAAGTCGAATGGAGTCGCGACATGTCCGCGAGAGAAAGAGGAAAGGCAACGGCAGCACCGACGCCGCGACATAAGCGGAAGTGACGTACGTGATGCCGCGGCAATACGCGGAATGGAAGTCGCTGGTGCCGCGGCAAGAGCGGAAGTGACGTCACCGAAGCCACGACAGCTGCCGCTGCCGCTAAATGCGCTAGCCCTTTCTCTTTTTTCCTGTCGGGCAGTCACCAAATTCTCGTTTTCTTCCTCAACAGTATAGGTGGTTGACGACTAAACCCACAACAACCTCTACTGCCATCTTGAGGACGTGAGTAGCCATTGCTAAATGGATGGTACTCCGCAACCATGTACTCCGCACAGTTGTTTTTGGGTCACTTGTTTTTATGGTCGTTTTCTGGATCGAAGCATCATAAACTGTAGCCGGAGTGAAAATTATTCCTAAGGCAAGGCAAGTTTATTTGTATAGCACATTTCATACACAAGGCAACTCATTGTGCTTTACACAAGGAAAGACAACACATAAGCATCAACAAACACAGTAGTTAACTTTCAAAGGAAGAAGAGTAAATAAAAGTAGGTTACAAAATTTAATAAGAGAACATGCAATGACAATATTAAAACGGTATTCAGCAAATTTTAAAACATATAGCATAAGGAAGTTTAAAATAATAATAAAAATAATAATTAAAAAAGGAAGGGGAGAAAATTTTATTTAAATGTTATTTAAAATACCAGAATGCCTCTTGAGCACGTCCTAAAATGGCTTATTTCTCTTGTCCCTCCCTTCCCTCTGTCCCTCCCAACTTACAACAAACAAACAAACAATAAATAAATAAATAAATAAATAAATAAATAACATTATGCTGTTCATCTGTCTTCTTTGTAATTGTTAAAACATTTTGGATTATCACAATCCAATTTTAGATAGTATTTGTACTCAGAAGTGTCTGCCAGCATATACAATCTACCTGTTTTAATAACAAGGTTGTGATGGTTCACAGGCTGTGAGATTCGATTCGGGAGCTCGAGAAAGAATGAAGAATGTGAGCTGTGTGTGCAGAAATTACATCTTCAAGCTTTTTTTTTTTTTTTTTTTTTTTTTTTTTTTTTCAAGCATATGGGCCGAAGTCATCTCTTCCATTTTTCATATCCACCTTATACCTATATACCCCATGAACCTTTGCATGAATTATGGTCCCGACTTCTGGAATTAATCCAAACCAGTGTTTCGTTTGCATGGAAACTGTCTGTGCAGTCTACATTCTATGTCAATTACAGACTTTACCAATGTGGGAACGCTATGTTAGTAGTTGTTACAACTTTAACATCCTGCTAATATAGTAGTAGGATGACAAAAAAAAAAGGCTATAAAAGGCCGAGCGACAACATCGTCGCGTATTTACTTTCCAAACTCTGTTGCTTCAAACGTGAGCCAATCTCAAAATCTCTGGGGCGAATCCAGGGCCTATGGAGCCACAACACCGTCAATAAGATTTGGTATTGGAAAAAAAAAATGTCATTGTAGAAAAAGCTGCAGTGGCATTGAAACAAGTATTGGCAATGTAAAACAAGAATTGGCATTGTAAAAGGTTGTATTGAAAAATAAAATACAAACATTGAAAAAACACTATTTTCTTTAACCATATTATTTTTTTATTATGATGTCTTTTTCAATGCCAATCTGCAATTTTTTTTACGCTTTCTCTTTTTTTCGAGTTTCACGGTTTTTCAGTTTCAACTCGCTGGGTTTCAGTTTCACTTCTTTTTTCAGTTTCAACTTATTGACAGTGTTTTAACGTGGAGGGGGGAGGGTTCGGGGGCGGGGTGAGGGGCGGGGCTTTGAGCGCGAGAACGCGCTAACAGCCTGCAGACAGGAGGGAGCGCGGCCTCTGGCGGCTAAAGGCAATACTGTACCGAATTCCTTGTGGCAGATTGTCCGAGAGACTCGCGGATAAAAGTTCACCTGGAACTCCTAAACCGCCAGTAAGTCTGTGTTTTTCTACATATAACCTTGTGGCGTTAAAACCGCCATGTTTTTTCAATGTTTGTATTTTATTTTTCAATACAACCTTTTACAATGCCAATTCTTGTTTTACAATGCCAATACTTGTTTCAATGCCACTGCAGCTTTTTCTACAATTACATTTTTTTTTCCAATACCAAATCTTATTGACAGTGTTGTGGCTCCATATGAGTGCCCTTTTCCCGGAGAACCTTTGAGGAAAGGAAGTGTAACGAACTAAGTGAGGTTGCCATTTACGTTGAGCAATAGGATGTCTGATTGTTAGTGAACGCAACACGGGTCTCGCGTTAAGAGGCGTTGTTTGTTGTTGTACTTTTTTTTTTTTTTTTTTTTTCCTGCTAGCATCGAGAGCTGTTGTACTGTGCTGGTTATATTATAACTAGCACTGGCTAGCAGTCAGTGACTTTGCGTCCCGGAGATAGAGGGCCGGCAAATGGGCATATTTCATGCCCGAGGAGGCTCCAGCGTTCTCGACTGTGCTCCGCGGTCCTCCGGCGCGATCCAGCGAAAATATCATTTAAAGTGGTCGTCCTACTGGAGTAAACGAAAACGAGGACGAATTTCGTTCCTCACTTTCAAGAAAGTACATACGAAGAAACATTGGTGGCTAGGTGGGTGTCCAAATAGGTCAGTAAACTTTATTGTTGGTTGAAACCTCTAGCAGCTTTTCTGCTATGTCATTTTTTCCCCTTCTCCTTTTGAGTTTACATCATGGTCACGAGCCAGTTCCGAATACTGTAAATTTCAACGAATTGGCAAATTGGGATTTTGTCATTTCATACACCACAGAACTGGTTACATTACAGTGTGCGTATCAACCTGCGTCAGTCCTGAATATTTCTGCTTTAATTTTATACCTACACAGTAGTGATGTGCTTCTCGGGTCGAATCCCTGAAGCGTGTGCCGAGTAATGTAGATGAGTGGTTCATGAACGGCGATTCAATGCGTGTGTCGATGACGTACGTGATGACGTTTGAAGCCCCGCGAAGCGGGTGTACCACGTGACTGATTCAGGAAATGATTCGCTAGGTTTGAGTGTAGTTCGAAATAAAAGCGGCAAAGAAACGCTATGGATTCCCCTTCACTTTTTGTGTTTTCGGGTCCCTTACTGCGGTACTTCTTTGCATTTTGCATTCGATTTGACCGACGACGACGAGCTTCTTTTTTTGCGATGGAGTTCAAGGAACCAGCAAGAAAGAGAAGAAAATATCCCCAGAGTTGAAAATCCCCTTCAGTACTGGGAATCACAGAAATATGCGCTTCCAAGTTTATACAAACTTGCTGTCTCATATCTATGCACCCCTGCTTCATCAGTACCATGTGAAAGAGTTTTCTCAAAAGCAGGTGAAATTCTATGCACAAAAAGAAACCGCCTGAGTCCAAAAACTTTGGAAAAAATATTGTTTTTAAATAAAAATGAAGAAGCACTTTATTTTACCTCATTTTTTCACATTTTCACTTGTTGCATAAGCACAAACATAGACAAAGTAACACAGAACAATTCATGTTAAAACACTCTTCAAATATATATTCTTTTGTATTTAGAGCATGATTTACACACCACCATTTTATTGCATGCACCAAGCATGTTATACATTTTTCTGTCCACATGATGGCGTAGTCGAGGAAATGAATCATCTTGAAGCCCCTACGTGTGTGTGAAGCTTTTCAATGCAGGGCTTCACTGCTTTACGGGGCTTCATTTTGCCATCACTACTACACAGCGGTATAAAATAATATTTAATATTGAAATGAATAATAAAAATACCCCAAAAAGTTTTCGCTCGCGCCCTTACGGGCGCTCACATATGTGAGTCTTCAGCATGTCCACTACAAAAAGTCATCGCTCGCCACTGTTTGTAGCACATTGTTTTCATCAATAATAAAAATACAACTTTCTGTACAGTTTGCATTTGCTTTTATTATTTACACACAAAATAAAATTCATAAAATATTTTTTTTAAAACATTAACACGCACTTAAGAGTAGATGTAAAAATAAAAAAAAGAATAATCCAGTCACCCAGCGTGCTCTGTGCCTTGTCCATGTCTACTCCGTGCCTTAGGAGCAGGAGGTGAATGAGGAAAAAAGGAGGCTGAAGACGACGTGGCCTCAACCTCCAGGTTTTCCAGCTCCTTAAAAAATGCGAAGGTCAAGTCCTCCTCAGGCCTCTCAAACATGCTACAGGTGGACGAGGCTGAGGGTTCCTCGGCCGCCGCTTCCGCTGCCTCCAAGACTTCCAGCTGCTTAAAAAGGTAGGAGGTCATGGCCTCCTAATCCAGGCTGTTGGTGGATGAGGAGGCGGAAGATTCCAATGCTTCCTCCAGCTCCTTTAAGACACTGGCGAGCAAGTCCTCCTCAAGCCCCTCATTCTGGATGTTCTCAGATGTCGAAGTTGCCTCGGCCGATCCCATCACCTCCTCTGAGCGGGTGGAGACCTGATCCACCGTTGGTTTCTCATGCGGGGTGGATGTGCACGGCATGGGGGTCTGCACGGGAACTTCAGGTGCACACGTGTGAACAAAACGCAAAACAACCGTCACTCATGGGACCAATTGACATCATCTGGTGAGATTCAATGCAAGATTCTGTCCTAAGATATTTTTTATTTTCACCAGTACAATATTTTTAGATATGATATTCAAGTCTTCTATTGAAAGGCAAACATACAGGACGAAATGTCATGAATGGATTCAACTGCCTAATTCTTATTCCACAAATTTCAAAATATCTTGTAGACTAGTTCTCAAAGAAAATTTTCGCCCTGAATTCCCCTTGAAATAAGATGAACATTTACTGAGATACACTTTTTACATAGGCTGTGAGTGGATTTTCTACTTACTGCTGGTGGCTTGACGGGACCACACTGGCTTCTTCTTTTTGCCCTGCAAACTAACTAGAGACTAAGCCCTGACAATAAATGTTGCCATTTTTTTAAATTTGGTGTTGCAATCACAATAAGGACAACCTACTGGTCATAAATATGATTGGTAAAATACAATATCAACAGAAGTATGAAAATACCAAAGTGCTGTATTTGACATAGTGGTACCAAAATGGTTTCAATTTTTCACATAAAATCCTAAAAAAAAAAAAAAAAAAAAAAAATAGTGCCAACTGGGTCAACATGTAACATGTTTTGCAGGGGGTCCTCAAGAGTGTCTGATCACCTTCCAGGTGATAAAACTGCCAATAGCGAGGCCACCACAAAAGATGACGACGAGGCTATAGAGTTGGGAGTTCAATCCCACGGTCCGCATGGAGGATGTTGCTAACTCGGAGAAACTGTTGATCTGTTGGTAGAAACAAAACCATTTTTTAAACAGACTATAACATCGTTGTTTGAACACCACATCAAAACTGATGGGACTCGCAACATGATGCATTGTGATTATATCCAATCGAATCATTCACATGATAATTTAATCAATTTGTGAGACCAGTTAAGGTTAACACCTCTACTTCCCTGCGCTGCCCGCTGTAGCTTTCCGCAAGTTTCACAGCAAAAGGAGTGGCAACATAGAGAAACCAAATATAAAGATGCGCTAAGATCACAGACATGTTCACTGGGGGCGGTTAACGACAGAGTGAGCAGCAAAGTGTAGTACAACCGGTAAGCCGGTAGTATCATTAGAAATGGGGTTCAGCCCGGTGGACAAGAGGGCGCTCCCCAGCTCTACTCATGTCATGCGATGTTGAACCCATCGCTAGTGTGTAGTGGTTGCTATGTGAATGCAAGTTTCTGTGTTCATGGGAGACAGACAAATGGGAATTAAGCTAAATGCTGAAAAGAGAAATGAAATCAGATATAAACACACCCATCCACCATGTTCCCGAATCCAGCTGAGTAGGTTGTTCCGAAAGAAATCCACTGTCCACATCAGGATCTCCTTCACTGACTGTGGCAGATGAGCCTCCACCATCTAGTGGACACAGAGAGATAGAGAAACAAACAATCATCAATATTGATCAATCAAAACAGAAAGACAGTCATTACACAAGTAATTAATTGTTCCACTGTGCTCCGACTAAACGACAAACGGGACTCACGTAATTCTCTCTGTACGACCAGTCAGAGTACATGATGGCATGAACTTGGCTGAGCCGCTCCGATTCCTCAAAGTACTTGTTTTGCTCATCAACTGTCAGTGACTTCCACTGCAGACGTAATCGAAAGTGTCAGCACACGCATGCATTCCACTGCCGTACAAGCAAAGAGGACGAGAGCACTCCCCTTTTGACCCAAGATTTATTGACTGTGGCGCTGTCTTGAGGAACTGCGCCTGCATTAAGAATTTGGGCCTTCAGGACCGGCCGCTGCTCCTTCATAAGGAGCATGAAGGCATTCGGTGGCTTTTTAATATAAGGCTTGTTGTGTGGCTCGCTAGTCCTCTTTCTCCTGTTGAGAAAACAAAAGTGTAAGTGTGGCCACTCAAGGATTTTTTTTTTTTTTAAAGAATACTTAATACTTACTGTGAAGACTTGGATTTTTGTGGTGTTGGTGGTTGTATAGGAGGGTGAAGGTACGTCACAGGTGCCAACTGGTAGCAATGCTGTCCAATTCTGCACAGGAGACACATGTTATGCAACAAGAAGCATATATGAAGATGCACACATTTGTCTGTTACTTACATAACTCGAATAGGAAGATGGCCTAACACCAGTGGTGTGCCATTAACCTACAAAAAAAAACGTTATCACCATACTTTGAGTAGCAACATGTAATTCTACATATGAATGTTTGGACTTTGGACTACTTGTTTTTCATGCAACCCAAAAATTGGACTTTTCTTCATTTACATCTGACAAGAATTCCTCACGAAGCATTTGAAACACTATACATTAAACTTTTAAAGTTATCTTTGAAAAAGGAAATGCCGTATATACATATGCTGTAAGAAACGCACAATTACTGTACTTTTCTTGATAGTATGTTTCATCCCCTCTCAAGATTAAAAATAAATAAATAACTAGAGCTGCGAGCAGCTATAAAGGGCCCTCGCAACCCGGGCCACGTTGGGGTACTTGCACGTCGGGGTACTGGCACGTTGGGGTACTGTCAAATAGGACAAGCACCATCTAAAATGTTTTTGACAAGCCTTGTGTGTGCAAAGTTGAATCAAAACGCAAAATATGGTGCGCAATTCCCAAAATAAATTCAAAATGGCGGACTTCCTTTTAGGTTTAGCATACGGCTACAGAATACTTTTTGTAGGTCTTAAGCTAATAGGTATGCCTCCCAGTTTTCACAAATCTAGGTCAAGTCATCTTTAGTTGTGTATCGCTTGAATCATACAATTGGAAATGCTCCATAAAAATGCATAGAGGGCGCTATTGAGCACAACGTTGGGTTACTTGCACGTCAGGGTACTGGCACGTTGGGGTACTGTTACATGGAACAAGGACCATTTAAAATGTTAGTTTTTTCCATGCCTTGTCTGTGCAAAGTTTAATGAAAAAGGCCAAAAATGATGTATAATTCCCCAAAAAAATCAAAATAGCGGACTTCCTCTTTGGTTTGGCAAATGGCTACATAATACTTTTTTGTAGGTCTAGCATAATCATACAATCGGAAATGCTTCATAAAAATGTCTAGAGGGCGCTATTTATTGCAAATTGCACAATAAATCTCTGAAAATTCATGTTCATGACAAGTCTGATGTGTTTGCAAAGTTTCATGAGTTTTCATGTGTATAAAAAAAAAAAAAAAACAGCACTTGACAAACAATGCATTGCTATGGCAACAGCGTGTTACAAAATAAAAAACTTTCGATTACTTTGCATCTTAAACATCTTAAGATGAAACACACCAAGTTTGAAGACAGTCGGATAAATTTTGTAGGAGGGGTTCGTTAAAATATGACCCCTGAAAAAGGCCACAAAAAATGGCAACAAATCCCATCATAAATCAAAATGGCAGACTTCCTGTTTGGTTTAGCACATGGTTCCAAGAGACTTTTTTGTACATCATGGGCTCTTATGTATGCCTGCAAATTATCATAGCGCTAGGTGAAACGTACAACCGGGAATGCTTCGTTAAAGAGGAGTTTTTTAGCTCAAAATGTGATGCCCGGCCCCTGAGGGACTTCCTGTTGGGTTTAGCACATGGCACCAAGAGACTTTTTTGTACATCCTGGGCTGTTACATATGTCTACAATTTTTCGTCGCTCTAGCTGCTTCGTACAACTGGGAATGCTTCATTAAGAAGGATTTTTTTCCTTTGCAAAAAGTGCATGCCACGACAACAGCGTGCGACGAAATAAAAAGCTTTCAATAACTTTTCATCGTCAACATCTTAAGATGAATCACACCAAGTTTGAAGATGATCGGATAAACTCTGTAGGAGGAGTTCGTTAAAATAAGACCCCTATGAAATGGCCAAAAAAATGGCAACATGTTCCAAAGTAAATCAAAATGGCAGACTTCCTGTTAGGTTTAGCATATGGTTCAAAAAGAGTTTTTTGTACCTCGAGGGCTGTTACATATGTCTTCAAATTTTGGTCACTCTAGGTGAAACGTACAGCCGGAAATGCTTCATTAAGTAAAAATTTTGAAATGCAAAATTTGATGCCCTGCCTCTGGCGGACTTCCTGTTAGGTTTAGCATATGGCACCAACAGGCTTTTTTGTAGATCATAGTCTGTTACATATGTGTACCAATTTTCGTAGCTCTAGATTAAACGTACAGCCGGCAATACTTCAGATGAAACATGCCAAAGAATGAAGACAATCTGATAAGTTTTGTAGAAAATATGAGGCCTATAAAAGGCCCCCAAAAAATGGCTACAAATAGCAAAGTAAATCAAAATGCCGGACTTCCTATTTGGCTTAGCATATGGTTCTAAAAGACTTTTTTTGTACATCGTGGGCTCTTATGTATGCCTCCAAATTATCATAGCGCTAGGTGAAAGGTACAACCGGGAATGCTTCGTTAAAGAGGAGTTTTTTAGCTCAAAAAGTGATGCCCGGCCCTTGCGGGACTTCCTGTTGGGTTTAGCACAAAGCAGCAAGAGACTTTTTTTGTACATCGTGGGCTGTTACATATGTCTACAAATTTTCGTAGCTCTAGCTGCTTCGTACAACTGAGAATTCTTCATTAAGAAGAATTTTTTTCCTTTGCAAACAAGTGCATGCCACGACAACAGCGTGCAGCGAAATAAAAAGCTTTCAATAACTTTTCATCTTCAACATCTTAAGATGAATCACACCAAGTTTGAAGATGATCGGATAAACTCTGTAAGAGGAGTTCGTTAAAATAGGACCCCTATGAAATGGCCAAAAAAATGGGAACACGTTCCAAAGTAAATCAAAATGGTGGACTTTCTGTTAGGTTTAGCATATGGTTCAAAAAGAGTTTTTTGTACCTTGAGGGCTGTTACATATGTCTTTAAATTTTGGTAACTCTAGGTGAAACGTACAGCCGGGAATGCTTCATTAAGTAAGAATTTTGAAACTCAAAATTTGATGCCCCGCCTCTGGCGGACTTCCTGTTGGGTTTAGCATATGGCACCAACAGACTTTTTTGTAGGTCATAGTCTGTTACATATGTGTACCAATTTTCGTAGCTCTAGGTTAAACATACAACCGGCAATACTACGTTTAGTAAGAGTTTTGAAACTCTAAATTTGATGCCCCACCGCCGTCATATAGTATGTCGAAAACTTTAGATTTTTTACCATGGTGTTGTCCCAGGTCTTGAGATGGTACATCTCAAGTTTGAAGTCAATTGGATTAACCGTGTAGGAGAAGCAGGCAAAAGTATGACCCCTGTAAATGTGCAAAAATTGGCCAAAATTGGACATTTAAATACTCATATCTCACTTCCTGTCTATTTTAGGGTACACACATCAAAGAGGTTTTTGTTCATCTGGATGTGCTACAGGTGCCACACAATTTTCATAGCCGTCGGATAATCGTAGCGGGCCAGGGATCTGTTAAACCTATGTAGGTGGCGCTATGGAGCCATTTTTCTGTTATCACCTATGGCGACTTTAAAATATCAAATTTTTCGCCAGGCCTGACGTGTGTGTAAAGTTTGGTGAGTTTTCGTTCACGTTTAGTGTCTCAAAAATGTGATTGTTTGCGGAAAAGAATAATAACAAAAAATAAAAAGAAGAATAATAAGAATTCCTTGAAAAACAATAGGGACCTCGCAGCGGTCGCTGCTCGGGCCCTAACTAGAGCTGCGAGCAGCTATAAAGGGCCCTCGCAACCCGGGCCACGTTGGGGTATTTGCACGTCGGGGTACTGGCATGTTGGGGTACTGTCAAATAGGAAACCATCTAAATTTTAAACATTTTTGCCATGCTTTGTGTTTGTAAAGTTTCATGGAAAGGCCAAAAATGATGCACAATTAACAAAATAAAATCAAAATGGATTGGCACATGGCTATATAGAATACTTTTTGAATATATTAGGCATGCCTGCCAATATTCACACATCTAGCTGAATCATATAATCGGAAAGACTTCATAAAAATGTCTAGAGGATGCTATTGAACCATTTATTGCAAATTTAATAAGAAATCTCTAAAATATTCATGCTTATGACAAGCCTGATGTGTGTGTAAAGTTTCATGAGTTTTTGCACATGTTTAGACCAAAAAAAAAAGCACCATTTTACTTGGCAAACAATGCATCGCCATGAAACGGCGTGGGACAAAATAAATAACTTTCGATAACTTTGTATCTTAAACATCTTAAGATGAAGCACACCAAGTTTGAAGACAGTCGGATAAATTTTGTAGGAGGAGTTCGTTAAAATATGACCCCTAAAAAAGGCCACAAAAAATGGCTACAAATCCCAACGTAAATCAAAATGGCGGACTTCCTGTTTGTTTTGGAAGATGGTTCCAAGAGACTATTTTGTACATCGTGGGCTCTTATGTATGCCTCTAAATTATCATAGCGCTAGGTGAAACGTACAACCGGGAATGCTTCGTTAAAGAGGAGTTTTTTACCTCAAAATGTGATGACCGGCCCCTACGGGACTTCCTGTTGGGTTTAGCACATGGCACCAAGAGACTTTTTTGTACATTGTGGGCTGTTAAATTTGTCTCCAAATTTTCGTAGCTCTAGCTGCTTCGTACAACTGTGAATGCTTCATTAAGAGGGAATTTTTTCCTTTGCAAACTGTGCATGCCACGGCAACAGCGTGCGACGAAATAAAAAGCTTTCAATAACTTTTCATCTTCAACATTTTAAGATGAATCACACCAAGTTTGGAGATGATCGGATAAACTCTGTAGGAGGAGTTCGTTAAAATAAGACCCCTATGAAATGGCCCAAAAAATGGCAACACGTTCCAAAGTAAATCAAAATGGCGGACTTCCTGTTCGGTTTAGCATATGGTTCAAAAAGAGTTTTTTGTACCTTGAGGGCTGTTACATATGTCTTCAAATGTTGGTAACTCTAGGTGAAATGTACAGCCGGGAATGCTTCATTAAATAAGAATTTTGAAACACAAAATTTGATGCCTCGCCTCTGGCGGACTTCCTGTTAGGTTTAGCATATGGTTCAAAAAGAATTTTTTGTAGATCATAGTCTGTTACATATGTGTACCAATTTTCGTGGCTCTCAATTAAACGTACCACGGCAATGCTTTGTTAAGTAAGAATTTTGAAACTGTAAATTTGATGCCCCGCCACCGTCATATAGTATGTCAAAAACTTTTGATTTTTTACCATGATGTTGTCCCAGGTGTTGAGATGGTACAGCCCAAGTTTGAAGTCAATCGGGTTAACCGTGTAGGAGAAGCGGGCAAAAGTATGACCCCTGTAAATGTGCAAAAATTGGCAAAAATTGGACATTTAAATACTCATACCTCACTTTCTGTCTATTTTAGGGTACACACTTCAAAGAGGTTTTTGTTCATTGGGATGTGCTACAGGTGCCACACAATTTTCATAGCCGTCGGACAATCGTAGCGGGACAGGGATCCGTTAAACCTATGTAGGGGGCGCTAAGGAGCCATTTTTCTGTTATCATGTATGGCGACTTTAAAATATCAAATTTTTCGCCAGGCCTGATGTGCGTGTAAAGTTTGGTGAGTTTTCGGTCACGTTTAGTGTCTCAAAAATGTGATCGTTTGCGGAGAAGAATAATAATAAGAACTAGAGCTGCGAGCAGCTATAAAGGGCCCTCGCAACCTGGGCCACGTTGGGGTACTTGCACGTCGGGGTACTGGCACGTTGGGGTACTGTCAAATCGGACAAGGACCATCTAAAATGTTTTTGACAAGCTTTGTGAGTGCAAAAGGCCAAAGATGGTGTGCAATTCCCAAAATAAATTCAAAATGGCGGACTTCCTTTTAGGTTTAGCATACGGCTACAGAATACTTTTTGTAGGTCTTAAGCTAATAGGTATGCCTCCCAGTTTTCACAAATCTAGGTCAAGTCATCTTTAGTTGTGTATCGCTTGAATCATACAATTGGAAATGCTCCATAAAAATGCATAGAGGGCGCTATTGAGCACAACGTTGGGTTACTCGCACGTCAGGGTACTGGCACGTTGGGGTACTGTTACATGGAAGAAGGACCATTTAAAATGTTAGTTTTTTCCATGCCTTGTCTGTGCAAAGTTTAATGAAAGAGGCCAAAAATGATGTATAATTACCAAAATAAAATCAAAATAGCGGACTTCCTCTTTGGTTTGGCAAATGGCTACATAATACTTTTTTGTAGGTTTTAGGCTGATAGGGGTCTGTCCTAATTTTCACAAATCTAGCAGAATCATACAATCGGAAATACTTCATAAAAATGTCTAGAGGGCGCTATTTATTGCAAATTGCACAATAAATCTCTAAAAATTCATGTTCATGACAAGTCTGATGTGTTTGCAAAGTTTCATGAGTTTTCACACATGTATAGATAAAAAAACAAAGCAGCACTTTACTTGGCAAACAATGCATCGCTATAGCAGCAGCGTGCGACAAAATAAAAAACTTTCGATAACTTTGCATCTTAAACATCTTAAGATGAAACACACCAAGTTTGAAGACGGTTGGATGAACTTTGTACGAGGAGTTCGTTAAAATATGACCCCTGAAAAAGGCCACAAAAAATGGCAACAAATCCCATCGTAAATCAAAATGGCGGACTTCCTGTTTGGTTTAGCACATGGTTCCAAGAGACTTTATTGTACATCGTGGGCTCTTATGTATGCGTGCAAATTATCATAGCGCTAGGTGAAACGTACAACCGGGAATGCTTCGTTAAAGAGGAGTTTTCTAGCTCAAAATGTGATGCCGGCCCCTGGGGGACTTCCTGTAGGGTTTAGCACATGGCACCAAGAGACTTTTTTGTACATTGTGGGCTGTTACATATGTCTACAAATTTTTGTAGCTCTAGCTGCTTTGTACAACTGGGAATGCTTCATTAAGAAGGATTTTTTTCCTTTGCAAAAAGTGCATGCCACGACAACAGCGTGCGACGAAATAAAGAGCTTTCAATAACTTTTCATCCTCAACATCTTAAGATGAGTCACACCAAGTTTGAAGATGATCGGATAAACTCTGTAGGAGGAGTTCGTTAAAATAAGACCCCTATGAAATGGCCCAAAAAATGGCAACACATTCCAAAGTAAATCAAAATGGCGGACGCCCTGTTAGGTTTAGCATATGGTTCAAGAAGAGTTTTTTGTACCTTGAGGGCTGTTACATATGTCTTCAAATGTTGGTAACTCTAGGTGAAATGTACAGCCGGGAATGCTTCATTAAATAAGAATTTTGAAACACAAAATTTGATGCCTCGCCTCTGGCGGACTTCCTGTTAGGTTTAGCATATGGCACCAACAGGCTTTTTTGTAGATTATAGTCTGTTACATATGTGTACCAATTTTCATAGCTCTAGGTTAAACGTACCACCGGCAATGCTTCGTTAAGTAAGAATTTTGAAACTGTAAATTTGATGCCCCGCCACCGTCATATAGTATGTCAAAAACTTTAGATTTTTTACCATGGTGTTGTCCGAGGTCTTGAGATGGTACATCCCAAGTTTGAAGTCAATCGGGTTAACCGTGTAGGAGAAGCGGGCAAAAGTATGACCCCTGTAAATGTGCAAAAATGGGCCAAAATTGGACATTCAAATACTCATACCTCACTTCCTGTCTATTTTAGGGTACACATATCAAAGAGGTTTTTGTTCATCTGGATGTGCTACAGGTGCCACACAATTTTCGTAGCCATAGGACAATCGTAGCGGGATAGGGATCCGTTAAACCTATGTAGGTGGCGCTACAGAGCCATTTTTCTGTTATCATGTATGGCGACTTTAAAATATCAAATTTTTCGCCAGGCCCGATCTGCGTGTAAAGTTTGGTGAGTTTTCGTTCATGTTTAGTGCCTCAAAAATGTGGTTGTTTGCGGAAAAGAATAATAACAAAGAAAAAGAAGAATAATAACTAGAGCTGCGAGCAGCTATAAAGGGCCCTCGCAACCCGGGCCACGTTGGGGTATTTGCATGTCGGGGTACTGGCATATTGGGGTACTGTTTCATAGGAAACCGTCTAAATTGTAAATGTTTTAGACATGCTTTGTGTTTGCAAAGTTTCATGGAAGGCCAAAAATGATGCACAATTTAAAATCAAAATGGATTGGCACATGGCTATAGAATACTTTTTGGAGGTATTAGGCTGATAGGTATGCCTCCCAATATTCACACATCTAGCTGAATCATATAAAAAACATTTTTCTTTGCAAACGATGCATCGCTACAGCAAAGGCGTGCAACAAAATAAAAAATTTCAATAACTTTTCATCTTAAATATCTTAAGATGAAACGCGCCAAAGAATATATGACGCCTATAAAAGGCCCCAAAAATGGCAACAAATACCAAAGTTAATCAAAATGGCAGACTTCCTGTTTGGTTTAGCATATGGCTTTAGAAACTTTTTTGTAAGTCTTAGGCTGATCTCCCAATATTCACACATCTAGCTGAATCATATAAAAAACATTTTTCTTTTCAAACAATGCATCGCTACAGCAAAGGCGTGCGACTAAATAAAAAATTTCAATAACTTTTCATCTTAAATATCTTAAGATGAAACGTACCAAAGAATATATGACGCCTATAAAAGGCCCCAAAAATGGTATCAAATACCAAAGTTAATCAAAATGGCAGACTTCCTGTTTGGTTTAGCATATGGCTTTAGAAACTTTTTTGTAAGTCTTAGGCTGATAGGTATCCAAATTTTTTCACATCTAGCTGAATCATACATTTCCAAAAGCTTCATAAAAATGTCGAGATGGCGCTATTGAGCCATTTATTGAAAATTGCAGAAAAACTCTCTAAAATATTCATGCTTATGACAAGCCTGATGTGTGTGTAAAGTTTCATGAGTTTTTGCACATGTTTAGATAAAAAAAAAAAAGCAGCATTTTACTTGGCAAACAATGCACCGCTATGGCAACGGCGTGCGACAAAATAAAACACTTTCGATAACTTTGTATCTTAAACATCTTAAGATGAAGCACACCAAGTTTGAAGACAGTCGGATAAATTTTGTAGGAGGAGTTCGTTAAAATATGACCCCTAAAAAAGGCCACAAAAAAATGGCTACAAATCCCAACGTAAATCAAAATGGCGGACTTCCTGTTTGGTTTAGCAGATGGTTCCAAGAGACTTTTTTGTACATCGTGGGCTCTTATGTATGCCTCTAAATTATCATAGCGCTAGGTGAAACGTACAACCGGGAATGCTTCGTTAAAGAGGAGTTTTTTACCTCAAAATGTGATGACCGGCCCCTACGGGTCTTCCTGTTGGGTTTAGCCTATGGCACCAAGAGACTTTTTTGTACATCGTGGGCTGTTAAATTTGTCTCTAAATTTTCGTAGCTCTCGCTGCTTCGTACAACTGGGAATGCTTCATTAAGAGGGAATTTTTTCCTTTGCAAACTGTGCATGCCACGGCAACAGCGTGCGACGAAATAAAAAGCTTTCAATAACTTTTCATCTTCAACATCTTAAGATGAATCACACCAAGTTTGGAGATGATCGGATAAACTCTGTAGGAGGAGTTCGTTAAAATAAGACCCCTATGAAATGGCCCAAAAAATGGCAACACGTTCCAAAGTAAATCAAAATGGCGGACTTCCTGTTCGGTTTAGCATATGGTTCAAAAAGAGTTTTTTGTACCTTGAGGGCTGTTACATATGTCTTCAAATGTTGGTAACTCTAGGTGAAATGTACAGCCGGGAATGCTTCATTAAATAAGAATTTTGAAACACAAAATTTGATGCCTCGCCTCTGGCGGACTTCCTGTTAGGTTTAGCATATGGCACCAACAGGCTTTTTTGTAGATCATAGTCTGTTACATATGTGTACCAATTTTCGTGGCTCTCAATTAAACGTACCACCGGCAATGCTTTGTTAAGTAAGAATTTTGAAACTGTAAATTTGATGCCCCGCCACCGTCATATAGTATGTCAAAAACTTTAGATTTTTTACCATGATGTTGTCCCAGGTGTTGAGATGGTACAGCCCAAGTTTGAAGTCAATCGGGTTAACCGTGTAGGAGAAGCGGGCAAAAGTATGACCCCTGTAAATGTGCAAAAATGGGCCAAAATTGGACATTCAAATACTCATACCTCACTTCCTGTCTATTTTAGGGTACACATATCAAAGAGGTTTTTGTTCATCTGGATGTGCTACAGGTGCCACACAATTTTCGTAGCCATAGGACAATCGTAGCGGGACAGGGATCCGTTAAACCTATGTAGGTGGCGCTACAGAGCCATTTTTCTGTTATCATGTATGGCGACTTTAAAATATCAAATTTTTCGCCAGGCCCGATCTGCGTGTAAAGTTTGGTGAGTTTTCGTTCATGTTTAGTGCCTCAAAAATGTGGTTGTTTGCGGAAAAGAATAATAACAAAGAAAAAGAAGAAGAAGAAGAATAATAATAAGAATTCCTTCAGGAACAATAGGGACCTCGCAGCGGTCGCTGCTCGGGCCCTAATAACTAGAGCTGCGAGCAGCTATAAAGGGCCCTCGCAGCCCGGGCCACATTGGGGTCCTTGCACGTTGGGGTACTTGCACGTTGGGGTACTGGCACGTTGGGGTACTGGCATATTGGAAGCAAAATTTCTTTGAAAATGGCATAATAAACGTTTACATGTAGAATATTTTTTTGCCAGTGTGTGTGTCAATCTCAACGGGTTTTGGTGATTGTTAAGACCTGCAAAAATCAGCGTCCTTTTTTATTTTTAGGCAATGAGTTGCCCTGATTGGTATTTTTTTGTAAAAGTGTATATACACATCATCGCTCGTTGTACTCATTGCACAATGTTACTTTTATTGTCCAAAGGGGCAATCAAAAATGAATAAAACAAAATGGAAACGTACATACGTTTGGATCGGTGTGAAGCCAGTGAACAATTTGAGTGGTGGAAACTAAAAGAATATTCATAACTGACTTAGTTATCACACTTAGAATGATTGTACATTTTTTGTACAAAATACCGTATGTGGGGTATTTTTTATTTTTTTTTATATAAGCCTCAAGGGCTAGGTGGCGCTGTATTTATAACTGAATGTTGTCATAGAGATACCTTCAGGCCTTGATTATAAGCATACATGTCAAGTGTGGGATTTTTTTTGGAGCATGTACCGTGGAGTTATTAAGCATATCCTTCATTCACGATATTGCTTTTAATGTCCATAGAGGCTATCAAAAATAAATAAAAATATATATATGTTTGGATAAGTCTGATGCCAGTGAACATTTTGAGTGGTGGAAACTAAAAGAATATTCATAAATGACTTAGTTATCACACTTAGAATGAGTTTACATTTTTTGTACAAAATACCGTATGTGTGGTATTTTTTTTTCATGCCTCAAGGGCTAGGTGGCGCTGCATATATAACTGAATGTTGTCATAGAGATAACTTCAGGCCTTGACGATAAACATACATGTCAAGTTTGGGATTTTTTGGAGCATGTACCGGGGAGATATCAAGCATATCATTTTTCATTGCGAAACACACATTTTGATGCCCCGCCCTCATCATATAGTATTTCGAAAAGTCAAAATTTTTCCCCCTGTCGTTGGCTCAGATCTTGACGTGGTCCAGGCCAAGTCTTAACTCAGTCGGATGAAACGTATAGGAGAAGTGGGCAAAAGTCTGCCCCCTGTGAATGTGCAAAAATCGTCAAAAATGGGACATTCAAAAATTCGTAGCTCACTTCCTGTTCATTTTAGCATATGGGTACAAGAGACTTTTTTGTAGGTCTTGGGCTCCCTCATACACCTAAAAATATTCGTCGTTCTTGCTTAAACGTACAACCGGGGCTGCTTCGTTAAAAATTTCGAGGGGGCGCTATTGAGTCATTTTTTTAAAAATAGCACAATCAACAATAAAATATTGCTCATTTTACCAGGCCAGATGTGTGTGCCAAGTTTCAGGAGTTTCTGTGCATGTTTAGACCCTCAAAACTGGCGTTGTTTTCTTGGCGAACAGCGCTTAGCCACGCCCACAGCAATTCGCGAAAACTCACAAACTTCGTGTTGTGACATCATGAAGGCCGAAACCCTCATCTGAGCAAATATGAGGTAGGTCCAGTTAACGTGTTTGGAGAAAAACGTAGAAGAAAATTCGTAAGAAAAAAAATTGCCACTAGGTGGCGCTATCAGTTAGATGAAATGTAAGTTAGTAGATGTCTTTAGAGCTGGACTCTCATCAAATGTGTGAAATTTTGAGAAGATAGGATCATCTCGGTCAAGTTAATGCAGCTTTTATTGTCACGAAAAATCTTCAGACTTTGCGTCACCGTAGCGGCCACGCCCTTTGGCGAAAAGTTACAATATTCGGTGTGGGGCATCATCAACATCTTAAGGCTTTTCTGACCAATTTTCAACTGGATCCCTTCAACGAGCTCAGCACAGTAGCTAAAAACGTAAAGTATGACATTTATTGTAACCACTAGGTGGCGCTATATGTAGAACTGAATTTTGTCATATAGATGTTTTCAGGCCGTGACTATTACGTTGCCTGAGAAGTTTGAGATTTTTTGGAGCTTGTACATGGGAGTTATTCAGCATTTGCTCTTTCTGGACAAATGAAATTTTAAAGGCAATATTTGATGCCCCGCCCCCGTCATATAGTATTTCGAAAAGGCAAGACTTTTTGCCCAGCTGTTCTCTTAGGTCTTGAGATGATAAATGCCAAGTTTGAAGTCAATGGGATGAAAAATGTTTGCATAGGGGGAAAAAGCATGACCACAGTGAATGTGCCAAAATCGGCCAAAATTGGACATTAAAAAATTCATAGCTCACTTCCTGTACATTTTAGCTACATGGTCCCAATAGACTTTTTTGTGCGTCTCGGGGTGCTACACGTGCCTACCAATTTTCGTTGCTCTAGCTCAAACGTGCCGGGCTTGGTTTTTATTTTTCTATGCTAGGGGGCGCTATAGAGTCGCGTTGTTATAACGACTTCATAATATCAAATTTTTCGCCGGACCTGAGGAGTGTGCAAAGTTCGGTGAGTTTTCGTGAATATTTAGGTACCCAAAATCGCGATTGTTTGCGGAGAATAAAGAAGAAGAAGAAGAAGAATAATAATAACTAGAGCTGCGAGCAGCTATAAAGGGCCCTCGCAGCCCGGGCCACGTTGGGGTCCTTGCACGTTGGGGTACTTGCACGTTGGGGTACTGGCACGTTGGGGTACTGGCATATTGGAAGCAAAATTTCTTTGAAAATGGCATAATAAACGTTTACATGTAGAATATTTTTTTGCCAGTGTGTGTGTCAAGCTCAACGGGTTTTGGTGATTGTTAAGACCTGCAAAAATCAGCATCCTTTTTTATTTTTAGGCAATGAGTTGCCCTGATTGGTATTTTTTTGTAAAAGTGTATATACACATCATCGCTCGTTGTACTCATTGCACAATGTTACTTTTATTGTCCAAAGGGGCAATCAAAAATGAATAAAACAAAATGGAAACGTACATACGTTTGGATCGGTGTGAAGCCAGTGAACAATTTGAGTGGTGGAAACTAAAAGAATATTCATAAATGACTTAGTTATCACACTTAGAATGAGTGTACATTTTTTGTACAAAATACCGTATGTGGGGTATTTTTTATTTTTTTTTATATAAGCCTCAAGGGCTAGGTGGCGCTGTATTTATAACTGAATGTTGTCATAGAGATACCTTCAGGCCTTGATTATAAGCATACATGTCAAGTGTGGGATTTTTTTTTGGAGCATGTACCGTGGAGTTATTAAGCATATCCTTCATTCACGATATTGCTTTTAATGTCCATAGAGGCTATCAAAAATAAATAAAAATATATATATGTTTGGATAAGTCTGATGCCAGTGAACATTTTGAGTGGTGGAAACTAAAAAAATATTCATAAATGACTTAGTTATCACACTTAGAATGAGTGTACATTTTTTGTACAAAATACCGTATGTGGGGTATTTTTTTTTCATGCCTCAAGGGCTAGGTGGCGCTGCATATATAACTGAATGTTGTCATAGAGATAACTTCAGGCCTTGACGATAAAAATACATGTCAAGTTTGGGATTTTTTGGAGCATGTACCGGGGAGTTATCAAGCATATCCTTTTTCATTGTGAAACACAAATTTTGATGCCCCGCCCTCATCATATAGTATTTCGAAAAGTCAAAATTTTTCCCCCTGTCGTTGGCTCAGGTCTTGACATGGTCCAGGCCAAGTCTTAACTCAGTCGGATGAAACGTGTAGGAGAAGTGGGCAAAAGTCTGCCCCCTGTGAATGTGCAAAAATCGTCAAATATGGGACATTCAAAAATTCGTAGCTCACTTCCTGTTCATTTTAGCATATGGGTACAAGAGACTTTTTTGTAGGTCTTGAGCTCCCTCATACACCTAAAAATATTCGTCGTTCTTGCTTAAACGTACAATCGGGGCTGCTTCGTTAAAAATTTCTAGGGGGCGCTATTGAGTCATTTTTGTAAAAATAGGACAATACATGATAAAATATTGCTCATTTTGCCAGGCCAGATGTGTGTGCCAAGTTTCATGAGTTTCTGCGCATGTTTAGACCATCAAAACTAGCGTTGTTTTCTTGGCGAACAGTGCTTAGCCACGCCCACAGCGATTCGCGAAAACTCACAAACTTCGTGTTGTGACATCATGAAGGCCGAAACCCCCATCTGAGCAAATATGAGGTTGGTCCAGTTAACGTGTTTGGGGAAAAATGTACAAGAAAATTCGTAAGGAAAAAAAATTGCCACTAGGTGGCGCTATCAGTTAGATGAAATATAAGTTCGTAGATGTCTTTAGGGCTGGACTCTCATCAAATGTGTGAAATTTTGAGAAGATAGGATCATCTCGGTCAAGTTCATGCAGCTTTTATTGTCACGAAAAATCTTCAGACTTTGCGTCACCGTAGCGGCCACGCCCTTTGGCGAAAAGTTACAATATTCGGTGTGGGGCATCATCAACATCTTAAGGCTTTTCTGACCAATTTTCAACTGGATCCCTTCAACGAGCTCAGCACAGTAGCTAAAAACGTAAAGTATGACATTTATTGTAACCACTAGGTGGCGCTATATGTATAACTGAATTTTTTCATATAGGTGTTTTCAGGCCGTGACTATTACGTTGCCTGAGAAGTTTGAGATTTTTTGGAGCTTGTACATGGGAGTTATTCAGCATTTGCTCTTTCTGGACAAATGAAATTTTAAAGGCAATATTTGATGCCCCGCCCCCGTCATATAGTATTTCGAAAACGCAAGATTTTTTGCCTAGTTTTTCTCTTAAGTCTTGAGATGATAAATGCCAAGTTTAAAGTCAATGGGATGAAAAATGTTTGCATAGGGGGAAAAAGTATGACCACAGTGAATGTGCCAAAATAGGCCAAAATTGGACATTAAAAAATTCATAGCTCACTTCCTGTACATTTTAGGAATTGGCTTCCACTGACTTTTTTGTGCGTCTCGTAGTGCTACACGTGCCTGCCAATTTTCGTAGCTCTAGCTCAAACGGGCCGGGATTGGTTTTTATTTTTCTACGCTAGGTGGCGCTATAGAGTCGCGTTGTTATGACAACTACATAATATCAAATTTTTCGCCGGGCCCGAAGAGACTGCAAAGTTTGGTGAGTTTTCGTAAATGTTTAGGCCCTCAAAAATGCGATCGTTTACGGAGAAGAAGAAGAAGAATAATAATAATAATTCTTACAAAAACAAGAGGGACCTCGCAGCGGTCGCTGCTCGGGCCCTAATAATAATAATAATAATAATAATAATAATAATAATAATAATAATAATTTTTACAAAAACAATAGGGACCTCGCAGCGGTCGCTGCTCGGGCCCTAATAAGAATTCCTTCAGGAACAATAGGGACCTCGCAGCGGTCGCTGCTCGGGCCCTAATAACTATAACGTTCATTTTATGGGGACTTTTTCCGACTGAATTGTAATTGTTTGTATGCATGTATGTTCTAAAAAAAAAAGTTTCCTAATGTGCAATAAATTCTGGCTTAAATCTTTTCCCTACCTGAATTTGATTGCTGGTCATCATGCCGAAATCCGCGTTGAGAACTTGGAGAAGTCCTACACCTGTATTTGCGCCATTCTCACTGGACACTGATGATGGACTAGCAGTGCTTATAGTGGACTCAATAAATAAATAAATAAAATAAAATACCGAAATTTAGCCAATCACAAGCGCGAAGGACAACAATTTTTACGTCACTTGACGGTTATTGAAAGAGTATGGGAGGTCCCCCAAATAAACATAGGCAGTTATGCTATTGCTATTGCTAACTAGCAAGATAGCTAACTAACGGCTAAACAAGACTTCGGGTCGGGTTGGGGGGGCGCTCGTGCTGGCCGCCATTTCTACAAGCTAGGGTACGTTACTTTAAATTATTTTCGGAGACGGTACTAACACGTTTAAAAATAAATAAATAAATATATACACACACACACACACAAAAAATAAGTCAAAGCGACTTTTGGTTAATACAATTGAAACATTTTTAACGTCACTTGACGGTTAATGAAAGAGCATCGCCGCGAATCACTAATCAGTAGGCTACCTATCAAACGCAGAATTCTGTCATTAATGGTTGATCTACTGTATGATGTGTAATTTGTGGCAAGCCGTTAATGCTTAAAGGTAGCAGGTTAGATGAAAACGGAGAAGGCAACTCTACTTGGCATTCTTGGCCAGACATTAGACTGAATTTGCACGCAAGATTGAAGAGAAAGAGGAGAATCTTGAAAAGCTGGCTAACAGTAGTGAAGCAATGTGTACCTCCATCTTTAAACACTTGATGGCGGTAGAGATGAGAGAATGAGAGAGTCAAACGTTGCTTACACTAAGCTTTAGCACAACTGCTGTCCAAGCCACATTAATTAAATATGTACACAAGGAATAAGCTGTTCAAACACTGAAAAGACAATTAAAAATACGTTATGCTTGTCTCTTTTGACCAGACTTTTTATTTTATTTTATTTTTATTCTGTGTACCCAACAATACAGACAAGGCACATTGGTGATCCATTTATAGCATTAGTCTGGGTGAGCTGGGACCTCAGCCTCTAGCTGCTGGCTCCTGAACATGCATGTTTGGGCGGCCGGATGACGTAGTGCCCAGGCACTACACAACATCTAAAATTGTACAGTAGAAGTAAAGGCATGTGTCACATTCAGACAGTGTATATTCACAGAATAACTCCATAAAACCAATTGCATGCACTTCATCTCTAAGATGAGCACATTTACAGCGTTGTTACCTCAGCAGTCACCTTTTTCATGGAGCCTCATTAGCTGGCCATGCCTTAGAAAACACAGATACTAGACAATAATTTGTTTCAAAACCAAATGAGCATGACAAAGCACAGTGTACAGCTATAGCATAAATGTATTGTGTGTGAGTGTTATTGCCCTTTGTTTTTACTTTGGATGAAAAAAAATCACCACTACCCCTAACATGTTTGTTGGACCTTTAATAGCAAAAATAACTCTTGTCTGCTTAGTCCTTGAACTTCATGACTCCATCAAAGCCATTGTATGTGAAGGGTTCCAGCACGGGGCTGCAGGTCTCTTGAGCAAGGCAGCCCATCCTGTTGTATTCACAGCTTTCTTCACTGCCTGGACTAAAGTGCACCCCATCAGCAGAGTGAATGGAAGGGTCCTCATCAAAGTAGTTATGGGGTCGCAGCAAGACGCCGCCACCATTGCCCACAGTTACAGTGTTGGGGATATCCTCTGCATGCGGGATGTGGAGGAATCCAGTGGTCACCCAGGCAACCAGATCCTAAAGCAAACATTCTAACAATTACGCAGATGCACCAACAAAACCGCAGCTGCATATTCACTGCTTTAGGTGTACATTTCAATCTGTATTTGAGAATTCTGGCACAGTGTACCTCATCTTCAATGTTTTCATTGTCTTCAATGTACATGCTGAAGTCAACTGCTGGGGTCCACATGTTGTTTTGATTATACAAACTGCTGCTGGTCTGCTCTGAGTCCTTATACTTAGTGATGGCAACCTTATACCTGCACACAAAAATGAAAATGATCCTGGGAGGAGACAACCTCGTCCCATAATGCTTCACGGACCAGTTGAGGATGGAATTCTTTTTACCACTTTTATGGTCCATAATGTACACTTTTTTGTTGCGTTGTGTGCCTGTTGGTTAATAAAACTAGTAGTAAAAGTATCATCACTTTTGTTTTGAATGTGCAAACCATTCATGACCAGACCATGGCTGAATTCAGTGTGGTGATCAATGACTTCCGCCTCATCTTAGTAGTTAGCGGCAGTTGTTTGTGACTGTTACAACAGTGAGATATTTTGCCTTCTTCATGAAAATGTGGAGTAACGCATTGAATCTCTGGACAGTAACTTTAATCAGACTACTTTGTAGAATAAAGTAACGCGTTAAACTACTAGTTACTTTGGAAAACAAATTTTTGAATAACGCGTTACTGGCAACACTGGTTATAAGTATCAGTGACTACTCAAGAGTTAAGTATCAGTATCGAACATCCCTAGAAAATAACCAACATAAAAAAAAAAAAAAATTGAATAAATCAATAATAAATAAATATTTGAACTTAAAATGATACATATTGAAATGTAAAGGGTGTAATTTTAATAACAATAAAGTAATAATAAATAAAATAATAAAACATGGACATAGTACTTGAAGGTAATAACTCCACAATAAGTGTGGTCATGGTGTTTGTTTCTTTTTCTCAAAGTCAGTATTTTAAGTGGGAAAAAATAAGTGCCGGTACTCCTCTTGCTAAAATTAATTAATTCATATATATATATATATATATATATATATATATATATATATATATATATATATATATATATATATAGAGAGAGAGAGAGAGAGAGAGAGAGAGAGAGAGAGAGAGAGAGAGAGAGAGAGAGAGAGAGAGAGAGAGAGAGAGTCAAAAAAGTGCACGGTGCTCATTTGATAGTAGGTCAGATTACATTTGTATCACTGTTTAAAAGGGGGGATGTGAAAACATTATTTTGCTAATTAGTCTAACTAGATGAATTTTGTACTATTCTGACAAATTATTTGCCATACCTGAAACATATTATTTCGCGTGCACATACCAGTATGTACTGCAGCAACCAGAACAAATAATACAGTATTTTTATTTTGATTTTTTAACTTGTAACACACCATATATATTTTTTTTCTCATAGTATGATTTTCACATTATGGTAAATGGACTGCTTTTTTGTATAGTGCTTTAACTACACCATATGGTTAAGCATAAGCAGTTTACAATGCTTCACATTCACACACTAGTGGTCGGCTGCTGCCATGCAGGGCACTACCACATCCACTGCGAGCAAGTCGGGGTTCAGTGTCTTGCTCAAGGGCGTTTCGCTATGATCACCAGGGATGAGGATCAAACCTACAACCTCATGGATGGGAAATGACAACTCTACCACTGTGCCCTCACGCCGCCCACAGACATTAAAAATGTAAAGACTTTATTAAAGTTGTTTGGTCTCACCTGGCCCAGGACATGGCTCGTTCCTCTGTCTCACTCTCTGGGAGATGGTCTCCAGTGAAGCTTATTACCTGGAGTCTATAGGAACGCTGATGACCCCAAGCGTTGGTTTTGTTGCTTGCAATGTGCAGGTAGCGAGGAGTTTTTGTTCCATGCCGCAGAGCTGCTTCCTGCAAAAGTGGTCCCATTAGTCCAGCAGACGCAATCACAATCAGTTTTGCTTAGAGTACCATACTACATTGTACAAGGTTATAGGTTTCTGGAAATTCTTTCTGTTGGAAAAAATATATATTAAATATGCATATTAACATTCATTTTAAAAAAAAAAATCTCAAAAAATAAATTAATAAACTGTCCAAGAAATGTGTATAAAGGTCTGTAACTAATATTATGGTTTTATTCTATAAAGGGCTTGAATCATCTCATTATTCACAATAAAGGTTTACCTTTTCTGTTTTAAGTTGCTTTTCCACCAGCTGAGGAACCATAGCATAGCGATTAGGCATCCATGGTAACGTCACATTTACAAACTCCATATCTTTGGTTTGGAACACATTCTTCACTCCTGGAGAAATATATACAAAACATTTAAGAACAATTATATACCAAAAGCTATTTCTGTTTCCTCATTGATTCAATTATCTCCAACTTCAGCAAATTTTGGTCACAAGGCATTTCAATAAATCATTCCTACTTTTGTCCCTGGTACTGATGCCGCTCCATCAGTTAAAAACAGAAGTTTGACGTGGCAGCTGTTTGGTGCCTGTTCAGCAAATACAGTGTCCAGTTCATATTGGTCTTCTAATTGAGTCTACAGTTTAGATGGCCTCTGAAGTATTTAATAATAATCATGGATTTTATGGTTCTTGATCCTCTTTAAAGTGACCATGAGCTCCATGATCTCTAGAGGTGCCGTTTAAAAACCAGAGTGACCGTAAACTACATGTAGTCACAGCTTACCTGATGGAGGCGTACTGCCAGTGAGCGCATACAGCCCCACCGACCACTACCAAACATTCACATCAGCCATACACCAGTGTGTGTGGCACTGGAGGTAATGTTGGTGAAGTACTGGTATCTTGCCAAAGGACACAACATATGAGTCTGAGAGTGGGATTGAAACAGATGAGCCTTCAGTTACGGGATGACCTGCACTACTTCCTGAACCATGGGCGCCAGGTTTATGCATTCATCTAGCCATTTTCTTCTGCTTATCTGGGATATAGAGTCTCTGTGGCAGCAGCTTTGCGGGGAAGCACTTCATGCAGCTTCCCCATGACAAGACTGGCGCATCCCAGACTGAACACTTGAACATGTTTATATTGACTACCAGATGTCCACTTTGCTGCCGTCAAACACAAATTTTCCAGTTATGGAACAAATAAACAAAGTAAAGTAGGCCTATATATTGACTTGCTAAGTAATCCTAATCCCCATTAACTATATATGTATATATTTGACCATTAACTCAAAGGCCAATGGTTGGCAGGTCTACTTCATTCACAGTGAAAGAGATTTGAATTTGAATTGCTCTCCCATTCCAAAAGCAGGCATGTGATTAAAGAGAAAAGACTTAGGGCTCTATTTTTTTGTAGTTGGTGTGTTGTGGTTTGGGTTTGATTAGTTTTGTTGTTTTGTTACATTTTGTCTTCACTCTATATAGCCTTGTGCATTTTGTTTGTTACTTTGCATCTGCTTTTGCTCTTTATTCCAAGTTCCTTGTATGCCTTTTGTTTTTTCTTTTGTAAATAAATCCATCTTTCTTTTGATATCCTGCGTTGTGGAATGTGATTAGAATAGAGCCAAAAATGAACGTGAAAATGAAGTCCCAGAAAATCCTTTCAAGAACAGCAGGGTGCTGAACCTGTAACCAGGCAACTAATGTCTCAAGCGATGTTTGTGATGAGCCAATCAGCAACCACACTGCTTTGCTCGTTGTGTTTGCCCCTCAGCGGATGCACATGCTCAGAGGAACATTATGCTGCCCTGAACATGGAGGGTTCCCAGCACTAGGGGTAAGACAAGTGTTTGCGCCCTGTAACCTATCCATCCATCCATTTTCTTGACCGCTTATTACTCACAAGGGTCGCGGGGGGTGCTGGAGCCTATCTTAGCTGGCTTTGGGGAGTAGCCAGTAGGGATGTAACGATAAAGGCAATATCGTGATATTAAAACTGCCACAATATCGTTGTCGTCATGTTCACAATATTTAAAAGGAACACATCTGTTAAAAAAAAGTCAGATTGATTTCCATTTGTGAAGTTCTAGCACCATCAAGACATCTCTGGAAGAACCGGCTTGAGTGGCGCATGAATCCCTGAATGGACTCGAGACTGACGTCATGACAGGCTTCTTCCTTGGCCTGGACAAGTGGGACCTGGGTCTGGGGGTTTCGATAATACACCTTCCATGCACCTCCAAACATAAAATAACTCTATGGGGTAGAGGAATGGCGAGTATGGCGGGAGGAATAAACCCTAAAATGTGGATAGTCCTGGAAACACTGACGTACAAGCAGAGCCCGGTGGAATCTCACATTGTTCCAGATGACAACATAATTTCAGTAAATCTTTATGGCTCATCAATGTAACCTGATGGAACAAGTTGTTTGTGGAGGTCATCAAGGAAGGCCAGCAGCAAGACCCTCAAGCCAGCCTCCCTCATTCTCATGCCTGAATCTCATTGGATATAATCGCTGTCCGTCTTCTTAGTACTCCTCCTCTCTGTTCTCCTGCTCCTCTCTGTCCTTCTCCTGCTCCTCCTCTCACTCTCCTCAGGTTGCTCTCTTCAAGGTTCTCCATTCACCAAACACAGAAGAAGAGGCTCAAGACACTTATATGCTGCAGTCCTGATTGCTAATTGCTCACCAGACCTGAATGTGTTGAGTTTTGAACACTTGTTTTTTTTTTGTTATATATATATATATATATATATATATATATATATATATATATGTATATATCCCTGCGATTGGCTGGCAACAAGTCCAGGGTGTCCCTCGCCTACTGCCCAGAGCCAGCTGAGATAGGCGCCAGCACCCCCCGCGACCCTTGTGAGGAATAAGCGGTCAAGAAAATGGATGGATGGATGTATACCCACTCACACTCGTGGCCTACTTCTTGTAGGCCACATACATGGGCCTCTCCCAGGCGGAGGATCGAACCCACGCCACGTTTTGAACAGTGTGTTGAAAAGTGTGTTGTAGGTTGATACCAATGAGATGTCACATGAGAAGTGAGTGTAACAAGTTACAACAGAACGTATGTAGTATTTTGACAAGTTAATGTGCAATTGCAGAATGTATTGCAGGTTGAAGCTTTGAGCTTTTACATGAGAGGTGAGTGTAGTGTTTGGACAATAAGGTGATTTGCAATTGGTGTCAGAGTGTAAAGAAGGAAAGTCAGAGTCTAAGGGAGTCATAAGGGAGTGTGAAGTAGTGACAATTCGGGTCGAGCGATTGGTACATGAAGTTAAGGTTGTGCAATTTGTGCCATAGTTTAGTTTCTGTGTGTTAACAATCGTGAAAAACTGTAAACACACGCACATTAGCTGTTTCAACACATGACTTGAGTTGAGAGAGAGAGAGAGAGAGAGAGAGAGAGAGAGAGAGAGAGAGAGAGAGAGAGAGATAGATAGATAGATAGATAGATAGATAGATAGATAGATAGATAGATAGATAGATAGATAGATAGATAGATAGACTTTTTCCAGCAATTTTCTTTCTCAGTTTACTGTTTCATGAGCATATATTTGTTCAATGGAAAAACATCTGCTGTGCATATGTTGCACTGACATGTGGGAAAAAAAGTACATTTAAATTGTTACAAAGTTTGAACAGCATGTGTAGTTTTAGTTGTAGTGCTTCAATTTGGAGGATATATAAGGGGTTTTCAAGTTCGGGTGTGTAGTTTTGTGAATTGTGTTATCATTTTGATAAAACAAGCCTAGTTTGCAAAATTGTGTTTTAGCAATTGGAAAAAACTGTATTGGGACATTGCAGCAGCATGGTCCCACGCACAGGGTGCATGCATCCTCTTCACAACTCCGTTACTACCTTTAATGGCCAGAAAATGTATAATGGCAAGAACAGAAAGCAACATAAACAGCAACCAAAATTACCAGGCAATGTAAAAGAGTTTGAGAAACATAGTCCAGGAGATAGACCTCCTTCATACAGATGATGTCTTGAAATGATACAATTTGATTTGAAATTAAATAAACTTCACCAAATTAAACTAAATCTCATTTATCTCTCACATTCAGACACATTTTTTTTAACAAATGAACACAAACATATAGTATTGTAACTCTTACTGATATACAGATATCACTTTCAATTTTAACTGTTGTAAAATGTTAAGCATGCTTTGTTTCTTTGTGTGTACTACTACTGTAAAATTTATAGTTCATGTGACTGACTCACTTCATGTTTCACCATCAAAAAACTAAGTATGACCAGAGTTTTTACTTCCAACGTACACACACACACACACACCCCTGCACACACACATTTGAAAAATATTTTGGTTTTCTCTTATTTATAAAATTTACAGTGGGCCAACATGACCCATCTTAGAACAGTAAAGTTAAATCTAATCCTTTTAAGAGCAACAGGGTGCAACCGCTGTCACCTGGAAACAAATGCGTCTGACGAAAGCCATGATGGGCATGACAGAAAATAATTCCCCTGTTAGATAAATCCAAATTCCTTGTCAAGCGAGCAGAGCTGTTCCCTTAAAGGTAATAGGGAAAATGACATGAAAATTGAACATTTTGCAACTTTTTTTTTTCTTTTCTTTTGTATTCGTATTGTTCCTGCAATACTGATGACTTAAGATTAGAAGCCTACATTTCTAATGTAAAATGCATGGATGGAACCTTTACACCACAGTGACTGCCGGTGGGTCTTACTGTTTCCTTTCTTTCTACATCAGGCCAAATATGGCTGCAGTTATTTTGGACAAGTTTCCCCTGGGAGAGAAACTCTAAAATGGAACAACTCATGGGAAACCTGGGACCATTTATTTATTTATTTATTTATTTATTTATTTATTTATCTATTTATCTATTTATCTATTTATCTATTTATTTATCTAACTCTCAGTAGCCGAGCAAACTGTAAATGGGAAACTCCAAATTTGCACAGAATATAAAAAGCATGACAATATTGTTTATTTCAATGACTCCTTTTTTTATACCATATAAGGCAACTTCAGACTCACCCAACACATCCAGATCCACTTTGAAGTTGATGAAGTGCGTGTGGATGTTCCCCAGGACATTTTTTGCCACCTGGTGGCCATGTTTTAAACTGCCATCCACCAAATAAGATGACGAGATGTATCCTGTGGCGTGCACCTTGGTTTCAACAGATCCACTTTGGTAGAAGATGAAATCCCACATGTAATCGTAATTTCCTATCGCAGTGATTGTCCTGAACACCAAAGCGCTGTTCACCATCCCTCCATAACTATGACTATAAAAGTCAGAGAAGTGTCTCCTCAGAGGCTGACCAAAGTTGTGCTCAAAGATACAGATTGAATTCCTGAATCTAACCGGTGAATTTACGTCGATGTAGCGGTATGTGTCAACATAGGTGGCTTGATGGGGGCAATCGGTGCCACGGACAAGTTCATGTGCAAAACGGCCTATTCCGATGCTGGAGTCCAAAAACTTGGTGATAATCATTCCGGGAGTCACTGACCCGTACACCGACATGGCTTCCTGTACGCTCAGCTCATATGCAATTCGCTCTCCCTTAAAGCGCACATCAAAGACCCGCATGCCAGTGAGGGAACTCAAGCCAAAAGCAAAGCTCCAGTCCAGGTAGAGGACGTGGTTACCGCTGACGCTGAAACGTTTTCCCTCGGTGTAGTACTGCAGCGGGCTAAGCTGCAGAGGCTTGTTCTTGGGCTTCAGAGAACCGTAATCAGGTGTCTCCTGGTAAATTATTTTTTTTATTGAACCGGCAGCATATTTCTGTTGAAGTTCTTCTAATGTGTCGAAATACTGACCGTTATACAGAAGTTTCTCAAGTTTCCATTCAGTTTCATTGACACTGCCGTGATTGATGAGTACTTCGAAACCCACCGGGTGGATGTACATGCCACTCATGTCCCTGAAGAAAGATATCCAGGTTTTTCTGTCTCCTGACCGCACTCCACGGGGCATTTGCTCGAACATGTTTAGCTTGTAGTTGACACCGAAGCTCTCTTCCATGAGCTCCGGCAGCTTGGAGAACAATTCTTGCTGCAGAAACATTAACAACAATTCATACTCTCCGATAGTGACCGTGCGCGTGTTGATAGGCAGCTCCATCTTGTACTTCTTCTTGGTGACATCCTTGTGGTATGTGGGGTTAGGGAGAGGCCCCACTACATACTCCTTGATGTGGCCCCTGGAACCGTAGAAGACCACCACGGTGGCTTCGCGAACTGGCTTAGAAGCGACCCCATCCAAGTAAGTCAACACGTCCACTTTCCTGGGAAGAGAAAGGTCTATTAAGAATAAGAAGTTTTCGGAGGGCTTGGAAAGCTGCCTGGTAGATATATCCAAGTCCTTCTGTTGGAGCATATATTGTTGGACCTGCAAGTACTCATCCTGTGTTAAATCAGCAAACACGCTGCTGCGCTCGTCATGTTTACCCCTCAGAGGATGTGTGCGCTGAGAGGAACATTTGGGTGCCCGGCTAGAATATATTCCAATCAGAATAATATTCAAAAGAAGAGAGACGAGGACAAAAAGAAATAGAGCCCATTTCACCAGGGAGTTCATCTTGGTCTCCTATTAGAGGCACTGGTTGGAGAAAATGAGAAGTGAGCAGAGTCGATTGGTGAGAAGATTTTGTGTGCTCCTCCCCTTCTGCCCGACACCCTGCCTCCTTATGTGGGGATCCGGCCAGCACTCGAGGAAAAGGAGGAGTAAAGTTCTTTAGCCCCCTAATCCAGGGGTGGGCACTTTATGGCCATGGGCAGGGCCGTCTCTCCTTAAAAGTAGAACATGCACTCCGGGCCTCATGCTCCACACATTTACTCATATACGCAGTGGATGCGCAATGGATTCGTGCATGATCACCACACTCAGTGCTTTTACATTAAATCTTTCATAAACGTATTCTACAAATGACCTGTAGCTGAAAGTTGCGGTAAATGGAAATATATCCAATAAAGTGTCGCAGGCCACCCATATGCTTTGCGTTATAATGTCCCTTTTGCAGCACACTCATTTGAATTGTATGCCGTTAGAAGGATTACATGGAAAACCTATAAACACATTTTGTGAAACTATACAATGCTAACTATTAGGCTTTACACGATCAGGATTTTTTGGCCGATCATGATCAGTGATCAACGAGTTTGAAAAAGAAGAAGACAAAAAACAATCACCGATTCGATCAGAAGATGGAGCAAATAGGCCTCTATCTATTTTTATATTTACTAAACCATTCATTCACTTTTTTGGCAGTTAAAGCTTCCAGATTTTTCTTTCTTTCTTTCTTTCTTTCTTTCTTTCTTTCTTTCTTTCTTTCTTTCTTTCTTTCGCTCGTACACATTGTCCATGTAGAACATGGGTGCCCAAGTCTGGTTCTCAAGAGCCCCGACACAGCCTGTTTTAGACATCTCCCTCCTCCACCACAGAATCTCTTATGTAAGAACGTTTTGGCCAGGACCAACAACAGAGTTTAGAGCGCCAAGTGAATGTCTCAAAAGCCTCTAGTGAATAGAGAGCGGAACATTGAATCCCATATGGGCTGAGCAGTGTTAAATGTGCAGCCAAGTTGCACTTCCTTCCTTAAGGGAGCCAAACTTTTCAGTATGTTTGTCCCAAGACTAACCACAGATGTTGATTGTCCTGTTTCCTCAAGGTCATCATGGTTATAGTCTCTCTAAAGAGAAGGTATTTGGAATGGACCAGCCCTCACTATTGTGCTTGCTTCCTCATAACAAGCAGCGAAATAATTTCAGTTTGAGGAATAAAAATAAGAGAGTATGTTAATGTTTTAGTGTATTATTGTTGTTATTATTATTATTATTATTATTATTATTATTATTATTATTATTATTATTATTATTATTATTATTATTATTATTATTGTTATTATTATTATTATTGATATATATTCATTTTGCCCCTTATTTTTATAGATATATATTAATCTTGCCCATTATTAGTCATTTGTGTCATCAATCCATAGCATTGTGTTGTAGCAATATGTGATCGGAAGTGAGAGTTAGGTAGATGGATGGATGGATGGATGGATAGATAGATAGATAGATAGATAGATAGATAGATAGATAGATAGATAGATAGATAGATAGATAGATAGATAGATAGATAGATAGATAGATAGATAGATTGTTCACAAGCTCGGATGGGGCAAGGTACACCACTTTGTGAAGAACTGCGTGAGCAATTGGGTGTATGAGCAAAGAGCAGCATTTCTCAATGTAGAATTGCAAGGAATTTGTGGATTTCATCATCTCCGGTACATAATACCATCAAAAGATTGTGAAAATCAGGAGAAATCTCTGCATGAAAGTGGCCTTTGATCACTCAGGTGTCACTGCATTAAAAACGTGCATCATTGTGTAAAGAATATTGCCACGTGGGCTCGGAAACACTGAAAAAAAAGTTAACACAGTTGCTACATCTGCAAATGCAAATTAAAACTCTACCGTGCAAAGTGAAAAACACATTTAAACAACAACCTGAAATGCAACCGGTTTCTATAGGCTTTAGCTTATCTGAGATGGACTGACACAAAGTGGAAACATGTTTTGACAACATATAATGCTGCATTCAAAGCAATGACTTTTTCATGGATGTCCATGCTTATTTCAGCAAGATAATGTCACATTCTACACGTGTGTTACAAAAAAAAAGGAAAAAAAAGTGTGAGTACGAAAGTGGCCTGCCAGCAGTCCAAACCTGTCTCCCAAAATGTGTGGCACAATAGAGACGCTGGACTATTGAGCAACTGTACAGTGGTAGCTTACGAAATTAATTGGTTCTGGAAGAGAGTTCTTAAGTAGAAAATTTTGTAAGTAGAGACGCATTTTCCATGTAAATGCCCTAATCCGTTCTAAGCCTCCCAAAATTCAGACATAAATGTTTTATAAAGCATAAAAATGCATCAAAACATGTAACAAATACATGTTACAATTAGATTATTGCACAATAAATGAGAGTTGTGCATAATGTAAAAACAAACAATAGAGTAAAGAATAAAAATGATGGTCATTTACCTTTTTAACTGCTGTCCTCATCGTTTTTTGCCCTCTTTGGTTCATGTTCCTCTCTCTCAGAAGTGTTTTTTTTGTTTTGTTTTTTTTGTCTGGTGTTTTGTAAAGAACTGATCCATGGATGTTTGCTCTTTTTTTTTTTCTTTTCTTTTTTTTAAACAATCCTTCGGAAATGTCCAAGGCAAACATTATCTTAGTGAGCAAACGCCCGACTGGTGAAAAACTTTTTCTGGGCGATTCTTTTAAACAAATTCTGAAACTTCATGGAAACTTCCGGTATGGCGAGGCATCTTTTTAAAAAAAAAAAAAAAAAAAAAGGCCCGTCTTGTCGCAATTAAAAACTTACTGTGCCTTCATCAATCACCAATTGTTTGAATTTTTGCACAAATTCGTTGGCCGTTCGGATGCCAGAAACATGCACAAACACCGATCTAGTATTTACGCTCGTAGGTACCTATGGTAGGAAATAGCCATAGCCGAAAGTATGCTGCGTTCGGTAATGCATTTTTACCTTTCGTATCTAGAAATTTCTTTCGCAACAAGAGGCAATATTTTCCCGTTGAGACGTTTCGTAACTCGAAAATTTCGTATGAAGAGACGTTCGTAAGTAGAGGTTCCACTGTAGTTGTTTATCAAGCAAGAATGGGAAAGAATTTCACTTACAAAGAAAGCTTCAATAGGTGGTGTCTTCAGTTTCCAAATTCTTGCAGTATTAAATGTTGCTGAAAGGAAAGGTGGTGTAACACATTGGTAAACATTTGCCTGTCCCAGCTTTTTGGGAACATGTTGCAGGAATCAAATTCAAAATAAGTGAATAGTTGTTGGGGGGGAAACGATCGAAAGAAAAACACTAAAACTTTTTCAGCTTGAACATGAAATATCTTCTCTTTGTAGTGTGTTCGCTTGAATACAGGTTGAAAATAATTTGAAAATCATTGTATTATGTTTTTATTTACAGAACTCAGCTTCATTGGAAATAGGGTTTGTATCAGTAAATAGGATTACCAAAAATTGTTTGTTTGTTTGTTTGTTTGTTTGTTTGTTTGTTTGTTTTGTGCCTGGTCATGAGTATGTGCATGTCTCATTTACAATGAATGCTATGTTTGATCATCACCTCGTTCCTCCCAGGGTATTTGTCATGGCCGAACTATGACTGAACCCAAATGCACAACTCAAACACAGAAACAGCAAACTTCAAGTAATCATTTGTTTAATGAATAAAGTACAACAATCGCCCAGAAGAGGAAAAAAACAAACACAAAATCACTTTATTGGTGAAAAAATGTTGTTGATAACAAATAATGCAGAGTATCCACATAACACAAAACACAAATTGAGAATTTTAACTCTTGACACAAAACTTATGGTAAGCTTATTTGGTAAATGGTGTGGAAAACAAGACTGCACTCTGACTCAACGGATAAGAAAACCTTAACCTGAACAATGCAAAGTGAAACCAAGTACAGTGGACCCCCGCTATTGGTGAGGCATAGAGACTAGGCTGGCCTTGAATAGCAAAAATCCTCGTAATAGAAGAGAGGACTGACAACTCACGCTTTTCTGCGTAAATGTCATTTAAGGTGCAGACAGAACAGCCCATCGTGTTACAAACAGTGAATACAATACAAATGGTCAGTGCTCACTTAATTACATCTTTCTTTGGTGTTTCTTTTAAAATGCCCACAAAAATTTTTCCCTCTGCTCCGACTCACCTGCTCCCAATTTTAATGCACCACACGCACACACTTGTATATACACTGGGTGGGGCCACATTCACGGTGTAAGGGTAGAGCTCGCCAGTCGGCGAGCTGGCGGACTCAGTAACAGGGTTAGGTGTCACTAGTACTCTGGCGTGACGACCGGGGCCTCTCCCCACCGGGCTCGGTGTTCTGGTGTTCCGCCTTCTCCCCTGGTGCTTCCTCCTCTGCTTCCCCCCTCCCGCCGCTGTGCTACTCTCGCGCGGCTGGAGGTGGGGTGGGCACATCTTCCCTCTCTGCGCAGCTGCCCGGTGCCGGTTTCCGGGGGGTTCTCGCGGGGGGCCGGGTTCGCGGGGGGGGGGGGTGGCGGCCGTCGGGGGGGGGGCTTGTTTGGGGGGGCTGGAGGTATGGGTGGGTGGGGGGGTTGGGTGCTGGGGGTCGGGGTGTGTTCGGGGGTTTGGGGGTCGGGGGTGGTGGGGCCTGGGTCGTGGTGGATAGCGGGTTTGGGTGGGGTGCGGGGGGGGTCGTGGGGGGGTGGGGGTTGGGGACCGGTGGGGCGCTGTGGGGGCCCGCTGGGCCTCGTTCTGCGGCCTTGGGCTCGGGGGTGTGGGCCGGGGCTGGGGCGGGGGTGTTCCGGGTGTCTGGGTCGGCTCGCCGACCGGTGTCCGCTCGGGTGGCTTGGGGGTGGCCTTGGTGCTGCCGCGGCCTGGGGATTCGGGGGGTGGGGGGTGGGGGGGGGGGTGGGCTCGCTTTGCTGGACCGCGGTTGACGGCTTTTTTCTTTGGTGGTGGTCCTTATGCATGCCAGATCCATCGCACCAGCATCTACTGAAACTCAACAGAAGTACCCTCTCCCTCCCACAGCCCCTTGAATCAGTTGGTGCTGGTGTCTGTGGTTCTCACTTTGCTTTATCTATCCTTCCCTCCTTCCTCTCTTTAGTTTTTCCTCTGGTCACTTGAGATCTTAATTTATTAGAAGTATGAGGTTTCTGGGGTTGGCATAAGACTCTGGTTTTGTAACCACGTAGGAGGGGTCTTGTTGGTGCTGGACTTCACTTTGATGGATTGGATGTACTGGCTTCTATGGATCTCACTCTGCCTTATCGATCCTTCCCTCCTTCCTCTCTTTAGTTTTTCCTCTGGTCTCTTGAGATCTCGCTAAATTTGCTGGAATTTAGAGGCTTCCGGGGTTGGCGCAAGACTTTGATTTTGTAATCATGGGGAAGGCAGGAAGTGTTTGGTCGGTGCTGGATTTCACTTTGATTTACCTTTCTTTTCTCTTTATTTCTTTTTTTTTTCTGACCTTTTCTCTGGTCTCCTGACCATTTAAACCTCACGACTCTGGCAAGATTCTGAAGTACCTGGTTAAGGCGAAGGGTAATGGGATATTTATATGGTTTTAGGTGAATGAATGAGTATAAATTTATACGTATTTGCACGCACGCACACGCACGCACGCACGCAAACGCACGCAAACGCACACACGCAAACGCACGCACGCACGCAAACGCACGCACACATACACAAAAAAAAAAAAAAAAAAAAAAAAAAAAGAGCAATGATGACAAGACGTTGAATCGGTAAGACTACCGAATGAACAATTCTGAGCTCTTTAAAAAAAAAAAGAAAAAGAAAAATGCCCACACTTGGAGAGCACAACACACCCAGTCGACAGACAGACAGACGAAGGAGATTTGAGGCAATACTTTGCTTAAAATAACTTTGAAAGTAAATCATGGTCACCAACCAATCGCAAGGTACGTATAGACCGTCATTCACAATGACATTCACACCTAAGGACAATTTAAAAACTTCAATCAACCTAACATAAAATAAAATAAAGTTTTTTTTTTAATTTTTATTTAACTTTGACAACATACATTCTGGGTTTCGGATGACATGAACTTTACAGTATGCAAAATTATTATTTATTTATTTATTTATTTATTTATTTATTTAAGATAACTTGTTGTTCTGAAAAGTCATTCTTGGAATACTTGAACATCTCAGATGAAATAATATTATGAGGGTGTTCCAGAAGAAACATGCCTTCTTGTGAAACCTTTCTTTTGCAAGGCGTGTAGAAGAAGGTGACCGGAGAAAAACCTTCTCTTGCATAAATATTTAAAAGAATGATTAACGGTGAAGTAAAGCTGCTGAATTTATGTGCAGCACAAACACGCACACATAGGTTACATGTAAGCATTGAGAAATGTTTATATTGGAGATATGGGAAATTAGTGCTTTGCAGGGAATAAGACCATGCTTCCTGTGGGGGAGAAACATGTGGATCTTGCACACACGGTTGAAATCTAAAGACAAACACACACACGCACGCACACACACATGCACATCTGTTTCAAGCTTTATAAATGGTTGTTTAGACAACCTTATGCATTCCATATATTCCTTTCTTTTCTTCCATCTGGACAGTCTCAACTGCCGTTTTTGTTTTTGAGTTAGGGCAAGGATGAGCAATTTAAATGATGGAGGGGGCCGCAATTTGTCATCAGTGCTAGAGGGGTGCCACATTTGACCTTCCTAACCAGAGCTGTGACAAAAAGGCCATTTAACAGTTTGTTTACAGTCATTTTCAAACCAAAATGAAAATTTTCAAGCAATTACCGATGTATTCGCTGAAGGAGCAAAACAACCTGTCCAGAGTTGCACAACAATAGGCACAGATTCAGCTTCACACTTTTTGCAAAATATTACACACAGTGATTTGCAAAATTCTATGTCCATGGTCATACATTAGACACAGATAAGGATTGTGAGGTTATTTCCTTGTCATTACAATATCCTGGCTTGCCAAATACCACACCAATTACAATTAACAAATTAATGGATAATTAACAATTAAATAAATAGATAGATAGATAGATAGATAGATAGATAGATATTTTAATGTATATTTTTATTAATTAATTTATTTATTTATTTATTTAACAGTCAAGTAAACAAAGCCAGGTCAGTGGACTAGTGGTAGAGTGTCCACCCTGTGACTGCGAGATTGTGAGTTCAATTCCTTCCTTGGTCATACCGAAATACTTTTAAAAATGGCACTCAGAGTTACAGGTTGGAATTGGTTTAGATCACCAAATGTTCCCTGCATACCTGCTGCTGCTCACAGACAATCAGTGGTTCATTATAAAATGAGGGACGTCAAATAGAACATGTTAATTCAGTTAAAACTAAATGAATTAATTTGGTTCAGTACCTAAAATATTAAGACAATATTTTGGATCAAGGCAAAAAAATTAAGGTTGGTTCAAGTGAAGAATTATTGTTTACATCAACATGAAATAATCAGGTCATACGAAGTCACTCAATGTAGTTTCTGTGAAGTCAGATATTTAAGATGTGAGATCTGGACATCATTTTTTTTTTTTTAGTTTAAGCGGGGTAAAACTTTTAACAGTGTGGGTAAAATAAATAAATAAATCCAACGAGCATATTGCCTACAATGTTGATTAAATTTGCTGGTTGACACGACGAGAGAGGGGAGGACTCAAGCACAGGTAAATAGTTGGCCACAAAAGGCTGCAGTTCATTTCGCTCGAACAGAAAACTCCTCTTACAGAGGGACAAAAGGCTGAACAAAAAGAGCTCCAAACTGGAGAGGCAAAAAGGGCACTCAAAAACGGGGACAACAAAAGGCTATGGAGGAAAACAAGGGGCAAACTCAAGGCGCAAGGCAAGGCAAGGCAAGGCAAGGCAAGGCAAGGCAAGGCAAGGCAAGGCAAGGCAAGGCAAGGCAAGGCAAGGCAAGGCAAGGCAAAAACAAGGACTGTGAGACAATGACTGTGAGGACGCTTCCATGCATGGGTTGTGACACTTCGGCAAACTGCAGGTGGTGGATGATGGCTTTTATGGACGGGGTGATTGGTAGCAGGTGGAGACAATCATGGGCGTGGACCGGTGATTAACTGTGCAGGAGGAAGGGCAAGTGACCTGAGGTGAGAGGGTGGTTAATGACTTCAAAATAAAACAGGAAACAAGGTTACAAAATAAAAGCCTGATCCGCCACCAGCGTGGCGGCGGGACACTGGTCAGATCCAACTAGGCCAGGGGTAGGGCAACCCCATTCCTAGAGAGCCGCAGTTTTGCGTGTTTTAGATGTCTCCGTCCTCCAACACTAATGATTCAAATGATCAACTCATCAGCAAGCTCTGGAGAAGCCTGATAACAATCCTCACCTCTGTTGGAGGAGGGCGACATCTAAAACACACGACTTCGGCTCTCTGGGACCAGGGTTGCCTACCCCTGAACTCAGCGATTTCTTTAATTTATTTTTATTTATTAATTGTCATGCCATGTACAATGACATGGTCCATGACTGTTGCTCACATCTCGTCCATAATGATGGTGCAAGATTGTATTGCTCTCCCTCCTGGATCTTCTCCTCTTCCTCATTGGCATGCTCCTCTCCCTCCTCCGTCTCAAATTTCTCTTCCTCAAGCTCTGCCTTTATCCGTTGTGTTTGTTTGGAATCTCTAGCAAACTGTGCACTCTGAACTTGATTATATAGATGTGGTCACATCAGTAACAATAAATGTCTTCAATTTTGAGTTGTTGTGTGTAATGAATGGCAGCAGTTGTGTTCATTGTGTTCAACTATTCCTGTGGCAAGAATTTTGCATCACATGAGCTTTCATTTGAGAATGTGAACAGAGTTCTTTTGCAACTTATGTTTTAGCAAGGCAAAATGTGTTTAGATTTAGGAGAACAGAGTATTGTGTTTTGTGAAATGTGTCTTTATGTGAAATGTGCTTATTTGCAAATGAAGGCTACGTTTATTAAATTTGTTTAGACAACTGGACATTTGGTTTGGAGGATTGGCTTTTGTGTTTTACATTTTGAGAAGAAATGTAATTTACCATGTTGTATATATGCACTTTCCTTGTGTACGTCACTCAGAGCAACTGCTAAAAGTTTAAGCATAGCAGTGTGTAACTGGTTCAGAATTTAACCTTATGAACCGTGTTTATTATTATATGTAACATAAGATGGTTTATATACATGTGTTTAGAGTTTTGACAAGAGTGATTCATTTTGCACAAGGTGTGAGATGTGGTTGTGGTAATACAAAAAAAAAAATCCAAGCCGTGTTTTCTCTTTCGTGTTTAAGCAAATGTAAAAAAAAAGTGTAATGTGCAACCCCATCACTATATTCACAGCAACATGATTGCAGGGTAACTGGGTTGCAAATCTTGATGAATATTAACTTTATCTCAGGAGTAGAAGGTATTTAAAATTTGAATTCAAATTGTTTTTTGAAGCCAAAATGTCCACCAATTCTGGAACGACCCCCATATAATACAAGCTAATAGTTTATTATTGGTATAGAAATGCGAATTGATGGGCCGTTCATGTTTCCCCTTGGCCTTTTTATGCCTCTCTGCAGGGTGTGTCTTAAATGGTAGTTACCGTAATAAATATGTTACCAAAACAAGATCTACTAAAAAGAAAAAAAAGAAAAAAACAACAACAACAACATTGTTGTGCGACAATGAAAAACAAATATTTCCACATACCAATCTTGCCTGTCGAGTCGCATAAGTGGTGGCCTTCTAATGCTGACTCACCAGCACAACACAATAATAAATAAAAATAGAAAAATAACATGGGCAACAAAAGACTAGTAAAAGATCCAGAGGTTTATTGCAATTACAAGTGCCAAAGTTTTTTGTGAAATGGGAAGTCTCTGCCATAGATCCAGAGTTATCAGGATGCCTCTTGAAGGCTGGGATGGCATGTCTTACCTGTTGCAACCTTTCACTTATTCTTCTCTTCACTTTCTCTTGTCTTGGTTAAAACAACCCTGTGAAAAAAAAATGCATTTTTTTCCTGATATTGAAAAAAAGAGACCATAAATCAAATCAAAACCTTTTTGAAAATAATTTTTACTTTAAATAATTCTTCTGAGTACATCATAAATCCTGGTCACAATCCCCACACCTAGGGCTCCTTTTTTCAAAATATTCTCCCAATTGTCCAAACAGCACAAAATTTGCATAACTTCTATACACTGCAAAATGACACACTTCAGTCACAACATAGGCTAAACACCTACATAAAAAAACAACAACACATATTTATAAAAATGTTGTCTTCATATGACAGACACTATTTTACAGTCAGTTACACACTACTGAGATCAATCCCAAACACCCATTTTAGAAAAGAGAGGACAAGACTTGGGAGCCACTGTGCTAGACTTAAAGCTACAACTGTTTCTCGAAACAACTTTGCCGATTCACCTACGTCTCCCGGGTAATGCCCCCGGCTGTGCAGTAGCTGTTCAGACTGACATTAAAAAAAATAAAATAAAAGTCAGATACAGGTCGCATTTGGGCAAAAAAAATCCGATCTGGGTCACATTTGCCTGCATTGTGAACATAGCCTATGTTTTGTCTTGTCCTGCCATGTCTTGAAGAAAAGACAAGCCACGCCACACCAGGTCGTGTAGCTAGTGATGGGCAGATGAAGCTTTCTGAACACTTGAAGCTTTCCATCAAATTGGTTCATAAAAAGGTTCTGCTTCAAGGCTGAGGCTTCGTGTTGGGATTGCAAAAATGGAACATTGAAATGATCAAATCATTTGGAACTGATTCAGGAAAAAAAAAAAAGCGATTTTTTTTCTCTTTTTTTTTTCGAAACATCTCCCCACAGCGACATCTGGTGGCCAATTGTAAAATATCTCATTTAAACAGTAGAGCAGTGTTGCCAAATCCCCAGTAAGGAAATTAATTATTGGCTGTCTGTCATTACACAACCAACAATTGGTATATACTGTAATTGTAATGGACGCCATAAGAGAGAGAAATAATCACATAAATAAATAATAATACTGAATAAACCAACACCACCCAGCCCGGCAAAAAAAAAAAAAAGTATAGAAAATTAGCTTTTTGTGCTGATTCTTGGTTTGTTTTTAATTTTGCTTTTGAAATATATAATCATTTCTCAACACCACAGACCCACAGTATTATCACATTTAATCAAAACTTATTTTATTTTTATTTTTTTTGCAACAAGGTATCTTGAGTTTTGAAAGAAAGCATTAGAGAAAAAAGAATGACCTGCAAAAATATACCACTTGTACCGGGAATTTAACAGGGTTCGGCTGCATAATGTACTATCCTCACTCAGTACATTGTGCAGGTGTGTTACCACTGAACCAACCACCTCTCTTAAAAGATTTTTATCATGTAGGGTGATGAATCAACCGCCAGGGCAAATTATTTTACGTATGATGTATACTTGATTTGGATATATTTCAGATTTAAGACAATTTCATATCGTGCAATGGTAAGATTTTGTTTAATTTTAGTAAAGGGATAACATGTTCACTTGCTGAAACAATGTGACGTTTGGAGGCGTAATGGAACGCGAAAGGCAACAGTCACCTGACATCATGGTTCTGAGAAATTTATCACAATTCACAAGTTCCGCCTGGGGTCTGGTATGTACCAAAACACTTCACTAGCTTTATGTGCACACAAACCACCCTGGTGGCCAAAATAAAAACTGTAATTTGAACTAGGCTATTTGGCCTTTTTACTGTCTTGGAACAGTATTTGTTTACACTCATACACTTAATCAGTTCATTAATACTGTGTGGGTAATGTCATTTTAGAAAAATTAGTATTCCTGGAGGAAATGTAATAGCAAATACTGAGGCATTGATTGTTCTTATGAAAACTGAGGTTATGCGGGCTGCGTGTGGATACTGAAGTGATGGGAATTGTGCTTATGAGTACCGAGGTAAGGGGACTCCAAAACCCTTTCACATGGTACTGAGGAGGCAGGGGTGCACAGATATCCTATATAGCAAGCCTATAAGCTACAAGCTTGGATACAGTATATGAACCTCTGCCTCTCCCAGTACTGAAGGGGGTCCTCTGTCCTGTCTATTATAGGGTCAGCAAGGTATTTCTGTACTTCAATTATGGCATTGTGGATGGGTTTTGATTCTCACTCTGGCATCTAAGTGAGACTACGCTGCGCTTCCTTGACGAAAAGAAGTAAAAGGAAAAAGAAAAGTGGTCAATACTTCAAAACGTAATTGAAATGCAATGGTAAATAATACAGACCTGGTCTATCAGTTACATTCTGTTGATGGTAATGTTTGCACATTCAAAATTAAGCAGTTTACTGGCTTCATCAGACTTTGTTGGGCTAAAGAAACTGAGTGCCTTCTATCGTGGATAAAGCAGTGTTGCCACTGACATAATGCTCATGGTTTGAATTTTAGTGAACTTGTTCCTAATGAGCCTGATGAGGTGGTCACCAAGCTCCGTGGCAACTGGGAATGTAGCCTTAGCTGTTTCTTCTTGGACTGTCCTTTCCAGCATTCTTAACAGTGGTATCACTTTAGAGTCAGATGCCCTTTTCTCCTCTGACAGCTCTGTAGTGGGGTTGAGAAAAGGAGATAAAATTGACATGCATCATAGGAGGAAAGTTTTTTTTTGTTTTTTTAATGCATAGGTTTATGTAATCTTGCTTTTTTTTCTTGCGTGTTCTTTTGGTGTGTTTTGTGTTTGTTGTGCTTTGTTTTGGATGCAGTGCATTTTGGTTTTAATTAGTGCTGTCAAACGATTAAAATTTTTTATCTGATTAATCACACTTTTTAATTTTGATTAATCACGATTAATCAGCTAAATGACTTGCGTAATATAAAATACAAAATACCGTAATATTTTGACATTAATGCATTTTATTATCTGAATGTCATTTGCAAATATTGCTTAAATGCAATTGCATGCATGGTGTATTGCTCAAAACATAACAGCATCATATCAACTGGGTGCAATTCAGCAATTATTCATTAATTAAATACAAGTTTTGTTTTATCTAAAGTCCCGTCAGGGTGTTTTTTAAAGCAAAATTCACCACCAAGCACACCAACTGCAGTCACCCCTCTCATTTTGGAACAACAGGCATAGGAAATGCCGTGCATTGACCTAATCACTGACCTGCGCAGCCTTCATTGTAACCATCCGCCGTGTTACGTTCAAGGCTCAAGTGCGGTAAAAAAAATAGTGCGATTAATATGCGTTAATATGTGATTAATGCGACAATTTTCCGTGATTAATTAATCTATTAACGCTTTAACTTTGACAGCCCTAGTTTTAAGAGACTTTCAACCTAACTGACACCAAACAAATCGCTATTGCCTGCACCTGTGCAACTTCGGCCCTCCCCAACCGGGTTTCCCTTTTAAAAGGACACACCACTAAAAGCTCACTTTCCAGTACAGTATTGGATTAGGCATTGTGTATAAAGAATAAAAGTGCAAATATCTCTGGCATCTAATTTTCTTTTAAACCGATTAAGTATCAAAATAAAAACATACTGTGGTGAACGCCATTATTCTCATCACGTGACCGTGATGACGCGTGATGACGCGTGATGACGCCTGATGACGTGATGTCCCATGCGTAAACGACAGCTTCCGTCGTTCACTTGAATGGGAGTTTGCTGGGCAAGAAAAAGGCCATCTTTCTATCCCAATTACTGCACCAATTCTAATCAGAGTAAAATCCTCAGCACGTCCGGTTTCATGTAATTCCGTGTGGGGGCGGGTTGGGGGGTGGTCTCTCCTAATGTGGGCTAAAGCATGCTTAGCACACATGTAGCTGGGCTAGCAGAGTAAAAGTCACCTGGATGTTTATCATTGAGGTTAGGGTCCATCCACAGCTTACATTTCCAGAGGTGACGGACGGAGGGACAGAGGGCGGACAGGTGAACCGGGAAAGGAGCTAAAGGAACAGGCGGACAGGATAGCAAGAGAGGACGACGGAGACCTGTACACGGTCAGGCAGAGCCTTCAGGGACAGCACACCCACCTGTGTCCCTATTCTGGTCCTCATCTGGCCACCATGTGCCACGTTTCGAAATGTCACATTTTGAAATAAAACCCAGGCAGAGCCACTTGCCCTGCCGCTGCGGTCGTGTAACTCTGTGACAGCTCCCAGTCCAAGCCGGACAGGTCACCGTCATCTGCCTCTTTGGGTGCTGTCGTCCAATCTGTGGTCCCTTCCTCTCCGCTCTTCTGTTCCTTTTGCTCCTGTCCCGGTTCTCCTGTCCGCCCTCTGTACCTCCGTCTGTTTTTCTTTCTCCCTCCGACTGTCTGTCCTCCTGAGTCTTAAAAAGCCATTGAGCAAGCCTCCAATTGGTTAAAAAGGAAACCTGGTTGGGTAGGGCCGCAGCTGCACAAGTGCAGGCGATGGGGTGGATGTCACGGACTTCCGACTTCTGGGTTTCACACCTCAATATCGTTTCCGGCCACTGATGGCCATGTTCCTACACTCGCGCCCCCATCCCTGCGCCCTCCAACCGCGTGCTCCCGCCAATGGACTTTCAGCTCTTTGAAATTCTTCGGACAACTGAGACGGACACACGACATACTCGCACCCGTCATCGGGACTAGAACGCTCAACCAAGGGGCACAAAGGCGGAAGCACAAGTAGCCTACTGGGACACGGCCCACACGTCGCAAACAGGAACCGGAAACAAAGCTAATGTGTGAAAGTCGGAAGTCCTGCCTCCGCCGTGGCATATACCCCATTGGTGTGGTCATTGGCAAGCAAGGGCTTTGTAATGACAAGGAAGTAATATCACAATCCTTATGTGTCTAAAGTGTGAAAATGTGTGTAGATTTTTGCAAATTGCTGTGTGTAAAGTGTTTTGCAAAACTTGTGAAGCTAAGTTTGCCTGTTTTTGTGCAACTCTGGATTTTGTATTTTGCTCCTTCAGTGTGAACATGGGTAATTGTGAGAAATGTTTCCTTTTAGTGTGTAAATGACTGTAAAATCTGTAATATCACAAATATGTTGTGAATCGTCACCAACATTCACATGCATTTATCCAAAAATATTCTCCTTTAATTCCCAGCAGTACAAATGTAAAAAAATAATAATAATATAAATGTATGTATGTAAATCAGCAATTATTGAACACGTGCTTCTTGAGCGAATGTTTTTATTTATGGTGTCTTTTATTTTTTCAGGCATTAAGGGGAAGTGGTCTTCGTTGTTCCGGGCACAAGGTGCAAAGTGGGCGTGTCCAGGATGCTGATGTAAACACAACACAACGACTCATCTCTTCCTGGATCCATCTGGCAAGATTAACCTAAATCGCCCTTGTCTTGCCCGGAAAAAACGCCTCGTGGCTTTTATACATAATATGTATTAATGCGGAGAGTGTGACACAATGGATTTCTGCATTAACGTAAAGGTGAATTTCAGGGGAAATTCTAAGAATTTCCTCTTATCGGGATCTGAAACCAAGAGCTGGGACTCGATGGAGGCCATGGTAAGCTAACAGGAGAACTGCCGGGCCGCACATACGACGTACTAGCTCCTACATTTATTGCCCAAGAGGTCGCAAAACCTTCGAATGACATTGTTAAGACACAAGAGGTTATTCCTTCGGGAAACAAAAACCCAGGTTGCTCCAAATATGGGATCAAGTGTCCCACCATATTCATATACTTCGGGACATTTACTAGAGAATCATCGCAAATTCGTCCTGATTTATTGTTCGTGGAAACAATGTCTAGCAGCTCACCTTCACTTATTGCTGGTATGTCACATTTTAGCACCATGGAGGACACACGAATTATGTACTTACTTATTATTCCAATTTAGTTGATTTTTTTTTTTATTGTAACATTCACTAGTATTCATGTGTGAGGGGGTGCTGTTAAGGCCAATATTATAAAATGAGAAGCTTGTCATCGGCTTGCTTGTGAAAAGACCTTCAATAAAGCAAATCCTTTTGGCGGCATCAAGCTGCTCGCACAATGCTGACATTGAATGAAACAGGAGCTCAGAAGAGTCCCATCATAATGTAAAACAATCTCTTAAATTAGTCTTTATTTTAGGTCTCAGTTTGATGCAGTGCAGTTCTATACCACTGTAAACTATAATCAAAATAAATTCTCTGCGGTACTTTAAAAAGGCACTATTGTGGGAACTCTTGCATTGAATGTCCTTAGTGTACAGTGTTTTTGTGTGTGTGTGTGTGTGTGTGTGTGTGTTTATTTTGTAGTCTTTTTATTTTTATTATTATTATTATTATTTTTTTTTTTTTTATTTATTTATTTTTTGGCTGTTAAGTGTATTTTGCCTAACCTTGCTAGGTTATATTTAGCCTGCTTATAGTGCTTTTTAGAGGCGAGTGCATAGAGCATTTTCACGTTTCTCCGTCTCAAAATGATGAACAGTTTTGGGGGGTTTTTTGTTTGTTTTTTTTGCCTTGGTTCATTGACTCTAACACAAAAAAGACTGACCTTGCTGTATTGCTCTCATGAAAATTCACTCATCATAGCATCAATAAAATTGTCAAATATGATTTCATATTGACTTAAGTCTGTGTTTGTGTGTGTGCGTATGTGTGTGGGTGTCGCAGGTTAAGCGTGCATTTGGATTGTGCAGCCTTCAGTTGACCTATTTTGACGAGGAGAACGAAGAGGTGAGAGATTTTCTCTGCATCCTTCAATACTTTAAATCAAAATGTGCCACTGATCCAAATGAATGAACTATTTACATGACATTAGATAGCTACTGAAACCCGGTTCCATCTTGTTTTGAAAAACGGACACTTACTGCCACCGTGTTAGATGGCATTGTTAAACAGATTTGGGCACATTTTTTGTTCTACAAATTGATTTGTCCTCCAAAATGAGAGACTTGGACCAGGATTTGACAAACGTGTTTATGTTTTCAATAAATGTCACTCTGCAACAAACACAAATAAAGTCAAGATTGAACTGAAGGAAATGCAACCTGGACTGTTGTTTATTTCCCCCCCCCCCCCCCCCAAAGTAAAACATCTTTAACAACTAATAATAGCTGTCTTCCATTCAGCCCGTGTGTATTGTCATAAAGTGTTGACTGTAAATTAAAAAAAAATTCTACCCTCTCTGCCAGGTTTCCATTAACAGCCAAGGTAAGAAATCATGGCATCCCAATTGGTAAAAATAAATATTCACATTAATGTTCACATACGGTCTTATTTTAAACTATTCTTTCTGCTTCCATTGCAGTAGAGTACGAAGAGGCACTCAAGGTATGTTTAATTGCTTTAACACGGTAATTCAAAATAAGAAACGCAAAGTCTCAAAATAAGTAGACTGGGGACTGTACTCAATTTTACACTGCTTCTTTTTCTTGTGTTGCTGATGAATGTGAAAGATAACATAGAAGATGTGTACATTATTGCTTTTAGTATTTGTTTAAAAAAATATCTTTAAAAACAGTTCCAGCATCAGTTTATAGCAAATTATATATGTGCCTCACAGAGTGCAGCAAGGCAGGGAAATCGACTGCACATGAATGTGTATGAGACCCGTGGTCAACCAGCAAGGATCTCCACTGGCAAGGCTGGTGCAGAGCCAAAGCGAGGCTTCAGACCCCCTCAGCACTGTCCTACTCTTGCCCAGGTGGTCAGTCGCAAGGTTCAGGCGGCGGTGCCAGAACAAGGCATGGTAGGCACCAGGATTGTAACAATTTTGGATTATTCATTGTTTGTTGTTATTATTATTATTATTATTATTTTCTTATTAATTATCCGTTTTTGAATTATTTTTTTTATTCATTTAGTTTTGATTAGTTTTTGAAGTTTTCTTAATTTGTTTTTGAAAATGCTTCATTTTTGTTGAGGTTTTATCACTTTTAGTAATATTTTTTTTTTTTGCCCTGCGATTGGTTGGTGACCAGTTTATGGTGTACCTCGCCCAAAGACAGATAAAATAGGCTCCAGCATGCCCACGACCTATATTGAGGATAAGTGGTTCAGAAACTGGATGGGTACAGTATTTGTCGAGACTAAAATAAAGTAAACTACAATCCTGAAACAACTGTTTGACCTTCCCTCTTCTGTCCCGATGTACTTTACTGCAATCCCGAAATAAATGCATTTAAAATGAGCCCGGAAAGCTCATGCATTATATTAATTGGCAAAGACGAAAACAAAGGACATTTTCACGATAATTATAGTTTAGTTCAGGGCTGGCCAAGTTCTGTCCTTACGCAAATATCTACTCCAGCGTTACACAGTGCTTTTCAACTAGATTGGCCCATTAGTTTCCAGATGTAGTAGTAAAGGTGCCGCTATCCAGCCTGTTTTCCTTGTTTCTCTCCACTAACACACCTGATTCATGATCAGGATCGTTATCAGGCTTCTGCAAAGCTTGCTGATGAGCTGATCATTAGATTCAGCTGCGCTGAAGGAGGGAGACATGGAAAACAGGCTGGATAGCGGTTTTCGAGGACTGAACTTGGCCACCCCTGCTTTAGTTTTATAAATGTTTACAATGTATTTTCAGTTAGTTCTTGTTTTTACTTTTAACGGAAATGTTTTTTTTCAATTTAGTTATTTTGTTAGTTTTTAGTGTTAGCTGTAATAACCTTGGTAGGCACCCAGTTACAAAGAATTCTGCTTTTTCATTCATTTAGATATCTTATAGTAACTTCTGTTTTGTACTGTTTATTCAAGTATTTAGATTTAATTTGGGAAATTGTAATTCCTTTCTCATCATACGTTAAGAACAGTTCAGAAACTTGAGATTCACACCAGATAAATATGGTATGTTGCTAAAATGTAATCAGGTCATGGATATTGGTGTGCTGTGGGAGTGTAGTAAAGTAGGAGACATCTTGTGTTGAGCTTATTAGCTGGGGGGTTTTATGATAAAGGAATAGGTCAGTTTATTTATTTTTTTAATCAATCAATCAATCTAACATGATGGGCCAGTTATTTAAAAAAAATGCCACAGCAGTTTCCTGAATCCATCTGAGTTTGCCAGAAAATGCCTTGAACTGTACATTTGGCAAGACAAGTGTCTGCTTCAATTTGGAGTTTTGGCTTTGGTTTTCCTTTGCTGGTCAAAAGTGACGCGAATCGACTACAATTAAGGTGTATGGCAAATGAAATTTCATGTATTATTTTGTATTCCATTATCAGGTGATCATGAAGGAAGTGAAAGGGAGTAAAGAAGAAGACAAGACTCCCCCAGCTTGGTTCACCTCTTACATGGAGAAGGTTCGTGTTACTGGTAACAAGCACAAGTTTGGCTATTGTGTGACCTCTCCTTTCCTCTCCCTCTGTCCCATTAGTTCAAGGACCAGGTGGTCCGTGAGGCGGTGGAGAAAATTTGCAGGGAGTTCTCTGGACAGTGCTGCATCCACAAGCCCCTGAGTGGAGTAGGGGGAAGCAGAGGGGATGCAATAGCTGGAGCTGCCGTGGTACCTGAGGTTTCTTCCTCTACCTTGCCCGGAGCTCCCTCCTCTTCCACTCTTCCCTGCTCCTCCTGCAGGGGACAGACCACTGGCGGAGGCTACCAATGCAGGTATTGTTTGTGTTGTCAGTTCTTAACTGTTAACTTTTTTTTTTTTTTTCCGAAGGCTTGTCATTGTCGGGGATTTGATCACTATGTGTCAGGCTGTTTTGATTACTTATTTATTCCCCTGATTTGCAACCCTGTTGCCACATACTAGGCAGGTTAAGAGGATTTGGTTTGCGCAATCAAACTGAAGCAATAAACCTTATGTAGGACTGTTGAAAATGTCTCTTAAAGACACCTTTCTTTTACTTGAAGTTGTAGCTCTTCTATCTCAGTTTGGCCCTTTTTCACTTTTTGAAGTTCTCAAAATGAACTCACATTTTTGTTCGCTTTAGAGCATACTTTGTTTTTTGTTTTGTTTTTTTTGCCATGTCACGTGACCAAGAACATCAGTTTGAGGTGTGATGCACATTTTCAAAATAAAACTTTATTTACATTTTAATGATCCGTACTATACGTAATATATTTTGTCTTGTCTTTCTGGTACCAAATCTCTCACGAACGACTGGTTTCAAGTTAACCCTGAAATAGGAATTATTTTCAACTTAAGTACTTTAGACAGCTACTCTGTAATTTTGAAGTAGCATAATAATAATAATAATAAAAGTTTTACACACAGATTCAATTTTATTTTACATTTTAGCAACACATTTCAAGCAATTGATCTTAAAACTTTCAGAAAATGAATATACAAGACTGGCACAGTTACAATGTACATAGTTTGTTTTAAAACCAGTTCGACTTATTTCATGATTGATTCAACATAAATTGTGCAACTTTACTGTCAAAAATGTGCACATCGTTATTCAATATTATATTAACATTAGGCTTGATTTCCTCCCTCCCCCCCACTTCACAAACACACTCATTCACTCCCAGTCATTTTCACAGAAGCAACCCCCTTCACTCCAAGCTGTTTTACTGGATTTTGACTAATTTTGCAAGGCCCACAGAATACATGTATTGTGTTGTATTTCTATAAAAATATGCAACCTACCAAAAGAAATATTAAGGTCTCTTCTTTGATCAGTAAGGATATTTCTGTCGAGAATATAGCTACGTTTCATAATTTTTGACAAATCTATTTAGAATTGTTAGCAATTTTGCGTTTTTTCAACATAGCCTTGGTTGATTTCCTTTGCTCTGCGGCCACCTGCTGGCCGTATGTGTAATAACTACCATTTCTTCTACCGTTCTTTCTTTGCAGTTGAGAGGCTGCATCAAAGCCTTCTGTATGCTCTAGCATTTAAAAAAACAAAATCAAAACAAAAAAAATGTATAAATATGTCTTTGGGACACTTAAAACATTTAAAATAGAATGTATTTTACGTTTTTGGGAACAAATTAATTACATAAAACTCAATTCCTCGGCGCTCATGAAGAACTCGTGTACAGAAATTAGTAGGATGAGACTATCACTCACAGCACACTTGTTTTCATATCCTTGAAGTGATGAACAAAGTTCATCCTCCACCTGAAAATAAGCTATGAAGCTGAAACACAGTCAGACAGACAGAGAGACCCAACAAAAAAAAGAACACAAACTTATGTTTTCTACTACTAATTTGGGTTTTACATCATGTGATGACTCCGATTGACTGGCAACCAGTTTAGGGTGTACCACACCTGATGCCCATAGCCAGCTGAGATAGGCTCCAGCACCCCTCGCGACCCTTGTGAGGAGGAAGCGGTTCAGAAAATGGATGGATGGATCATGTGATGACATTGACAAGAAGTGGTTAATTCTTGTGATCATAGTTGCTGGCTCAGACAGCATTTTTTTGCCACTGTGGTTCCCATATGTTCTTTAATTAAATAAGATGTGCATAGATTTTTAGTATGTCCACCAAACGATACAGTATATGTTTTTATTTGTGATTCCACTGTAGTAATGACTTCTTGACTGACTGATTTATCAATGTGTAGATAATATTTCTGATCTTTCTTCCCGTTTTTGTCTTTGCTCTCTCTCTCTCTTTCCAATGGATTGATACAATTTATTTTGTGTGTGTTTCCCCAACAGCGTGTGTACATCTTGTACTCTGTGTGAGCCTTGCAGTTTCTCTCATGATCCTAGTCACAATTTGGTGAGGGCGAGAACTCCTCTCTCAATACCAGAACATGGATCACCTGCCCCTGACCACAGCAGGTACGAGAAAAACAACTACAGAAATACATTTGCACCATTCATACCTGTGTAATATTGTAGTATTTGACTTGAAAGTTTAGTGTGTGTGTTTTTTTCTTTACCTCATTATAAGTGATAAGTGATCATTATAAGTTGTCTTTGTGCCTGGCTTAGCTTTACATGCATGGCCCACATCTGTTTTTTTTTGTCACTTATGACGGTACTGCTTTCAGGTTCTATAGGCGAGGTGACCGTAGCTTCCGCAAGGCCGAGAAGCAGCGGCTGAAAGCAGAAAAGCGTCTTTTGAAGGCCGAAGTGAAAGAGATCCGTAAACAGTTAAGGATGGAGAGACGTGGCATACAATGGAGCTCCTCCCAGAGAGATGGAAGTTCTTCTCCTGTACTTCTTCAACCTCGGGCCACCCAGCACAACAGCCCTGAGTAGGTTGCTAAAGATGTGTACCAAATCTCTCTATTGTAGAAAACGTCACATTTTTTGCATCAAATGTTATCAACAACCCAAATGATCATGAAAACTATTAATATGAACAACTATTTATTCATTTGGACTAGGCTATGTGAAATGGACTTATTCAAAACAAGTCTTGTGTTTTTCCTCCCCCTTCTGGGATTAAAAAAAAAACAAAAAAAACAAAAAAAACTCCTAATACCAAACAAGATGTCACGGTTAGTGTGGGGTGGAGGAGGACCCAAATTCAGGGAGGCAGGAGAATCACGCCAGGAATACATGGAGTACTGAACAAAATGGATGAACAAAAACACTAACAGGGGTTCTGGGCAAAACTCCAGATAAAAAAAAAAATAACACAAAGTTCTGAAAAGGCCAAAAATCAAAACAATAAGACACGAGTGGTGACAACATATGATCCAACAAAGACTGAACGAAACCAGGAAACTAAATACAAGCCAACTAGAGATAACTGGACAAGACACAAGTGGTGGGGGAGATGATTGGATGACACAAGGGAACAGGTTGACGAGTAAAGTTGCAAACAAAACCTAACAAGCAAGACAGGACAAAAAGCCAAAACAAGAAACAAACCTAAGCATGACATACACAAATCGTAACACAAGCTTTGAAAGCCTTTTTCAGGCAACTTTTCCTCACACATTAACTTGTCGACTTCTACAGAAATAATATCAATAAATGTTTTGTTTTTTTTCTCCTTTAGTGATAATGTGAAAATAAAATGGAACATGTTCCTTTCATCAAATCATAGAGGCTACTGGATGTAAACACAATCCTTTTTAATTAGAATTTGACATGGTCAACAATTTTACATAAGAGTCATCAGATTGTATGACAGTGTAGTATGTCAGTTGCCAGCTCTCTCATGTCTTTTCTCATATAGAGTTGAACACGTAATGGGAGATGACTTCAAGTACGCACCTTGCATCAAAAGCCACATGTTGACAAATCACGGGCGGGCATGTTTTTGACAACGTGCAGTGTTATTTCCTCACCTTTCCCTTCAGCCACACTCCTTGTAATATGGAAACTATTTTTCTTACATTGTTCTGCATATGTTGTTCTTCGCTAGAATTAAGATCCATTGTCATTTAAAAAAAAAAAAAAAAAACAGTTCTAGAGGTGTTAGAAAAAGTTTTGTGAACGTGCTCTCTTTTGCAGCCATGCTATTAGTGTAACCAATGCATGTCGGGGGGGGAAGCACTTTGATCTATAGAACAAGCAAAAAGGATTTTATTTTTTTTACAAGTATTATTGCAACACACAAATCTGAATTAATAATTATCCAGCTCTAGTCTGAGCAGGCGTGCATAGTTTTACGTCTATTTAGGTAATCAATAGCGCTGTCAAAGTTAAAGGGTTAACTAATTAATTAATCACAAAAAATTATCGCATTAATCATTGTATTACCACAGATTAATCACACTATTAATTTTGACGGCAGATTATCCTTTTTAGCCGACAGTGGATGGTTACATTAAAGGTAGCTGTTGGAGTTTGAGCAATAAACATAACTACATGCATTAAAGTAAAGCATTTAATAAATGTTTACATATGCCGTAGGTCATTTTTTCCCATTTTAAATTATGCAAATAATTAATTGATTAGAAAAAGTAGGATGAGCGTGTGCAGCGGGCAAAAATGTTGGGAAAAAAAGCTTTTATAAGACAGTGATTAATCAAAATTCTACAATGGGATTAATCTGATTAAAAAATGTAATTGTTTGACAGCTCTAGTAATCAAGCACTTTAACAGATGGCCACTTTCTGCACCTTTATGCAAAATTGTGGCTTTCACATATTCTATTTAATTGACTCTAATGTAAACTTGTGAGTGTACGTTTAAAAACAAAAATACAACACACTGATTAAAATAACCTCTGTTAATGCAGCTAATATACGTGCAAAATCTAAAGTATTAAAGCACATCATTTGTATTAAGGCGACCAAAGCGGCCCTGTCCCCTGATGGTTCCAACCATGACGGCGACATTTCTAGATGAGAACCTTCCCGATGGGACCCGTCTGCGTCCTGGAACCAAGTTCATCAAGTACTGGAAGATGAGGAACACAGGAACAATGAGTTGGAGCTCTGATACTAAGGTAAAATTGAACCATTTCCCTGCTCTTGGTTGTGCACATTTAACATTTATGTTTGTAGAGGATTCTGAAAAAAAAGTGACAGTGAAAAGTGATTTATAAAGGGTACATTTTATTCACTAATGCCCCAACATTCAGCCTCTACAGCTCTTGTGCTGGTCCCAGGCCTTGATTAATGGGAGGGTTGAATCAGGAATGGGCGTCTGGTGTAAAAACCTTAGCAAACAAGTTACTCAAGTCACTTGATATGGCACGATCGGAGGATTTAGGCTTTGGGACCCAAGGGTCAACTTTCAAATCTTAAAGTGGACAAAAAATTCATTTCAACTAGTTCAGTGACATGCTAGTCTGCATCCAGACTACAATTCTATTGAGGTGCTCTTCGGCACCAAGTGTCACCATACCCATTCCTTGGGTATTGCTGCCGACCTGCATCCCTGCATGTGCATGACTCTGTACTCTACTTGGTGTAATACATGCAACAGAATATTTACTCTACAATACAGTGAAACATTAATTCTCTTCTGGGATTTATTTAACACATTTGTAAAAATCATCTTTTTCCTGAAGGGATTATTGACTTGCTATCCCAAGAACAATATTATATCTGACTCAATAGGCCTAAGTATTTGAGGTCAAGGTCTGAAAAAGTGCTTTTTCCTTTACAGTACTCAGTGAAAATCATTTAAAAAAAGAACCATAC
>NC_135411.1:41821035-41898535 GCF_051991245.1 Festucalex cinctus
GGGTGAGCCCGGGTCGTGCAGAGAATTTATTCAACACTGTTCGTTAGTATTTGACCAACAACCCTTTATTTATGCTCAAGATAAGACTAAAGTCGCATTTATGATGAGTTTACTTACGGGTAAAGCAGCAACTTGGGCTATGGCGGTAAGCAATGCCAAACCAGTAGTGCGCACTTCACTTCCGATTTTCCTTGCTGAATTCAAGCACGTTTTTGATCATCCTGTCAAAGGCCAGGAGGCTCGAAGTAGGCTGATGGTTTATACCCAAGGAAACCAATCTGTGGCAGACTATGCCATTGAATTCTGCATACTGGCTGCAGAAAGTGGTTTAGATGATACTGCTTTGTGTATTATTTTCCTCCGGGGCCTGGACAGTAAAGGACGAGCTAGCTGTCAGGAATGAAACAACTGATTTAGAGGGGCTCATCGCTCTTGCCATGCGACTGGACAACCGCTTGGGGGAGCGTTGGAGAGAACGTTGCAGGGAGCTTCCCCGGTACCCGTCGCGTACCACTGAGACCATCCCAACGGATCATGGAGGTGGCCCCGGGCTTGCGACATCAGTCATCGAGCCAGGGAGGAGAGACCAAGCTTTCAGAGAGGAGCCCATGCGGATCGGCGGATGATGCCTCAGTCAGGCCGAGCGACTGAGACGCTTCCAGACCAAGTATCATGCCCGATCCAACTTCCACATCGAGCTGGTCCTGTTTCAGTACGGGGAGGGCAACGGCCGGTGGAGAACCAGTCAGCCTGTGCCAACACTGACCCTCCCCCCCAGCACAGATTCCCAGTGTGAGTAGTATGAAGACGAGACAGAACTTTTCCATCGGGTGACGAATGCAAAAACACTTGAACTGGCTGGGAAAGTATGGGGTTTTAGGAAGGTAATTAAGAGAAATGTTCTAATCGATTCAGGGGCCGATGACTGTTATTGATCCAGGATTTTTAGGGGACCTTAACTGTCCTACACTCCGACTCCGAAGTCCGCTGAAGACGTTCGTCAACCATTAGAGAAACCTAGTTTCGAGGTCATTGAGTTGAATAACGTTCCTTTCTCAACTCAATTCAACTTTGTTTATAAAGCACTTTAAGAACAGGCATTGCTGTATACAAAGTGCTGTACATAAATATAAATATCGGTTGTGCAGTAAAGAATAAGATAAATCTTGTTCCGAATGCCCCATTACCTAATTCCAAACTGTACCAGGTGTCCCAACCTGAACAGGAAGCGTTAGACGAGTACATAACTAAGTAACTAGCTGCCGGTTTGATTCGCCCTTCGTCTTCGCCGGTGGTTGCTGGGTTCTTCTTCATTGATAACAAGGACAAGACCTTACCTCCGTGTGTTGACTCCCGGGCCTTAACGACATTACGGCTAAATATAAATACCCACTACTGCTCCTGGATTCAGCATTAACTCCCTTACGGACAGCAACAGTGTTCACCAAACTAGATCTCTGGAGTGCATACCATTTGGTGAGGATCAAAGAGGGGGATGAGGGGAAGACAGCATTTAAAACTACGTTAGGTCACTTCGAATATCTGGTCATGCCCTTCGGACTCACTAATGCCCCAGCCGTTTTTCAACGGCTAATAAATGAGACATGCTGAGAGACATGCTCAATCAGTTTTGTTTCGTCTACCGTGATATCTTAATCTTTTCCAAAGATCTCAATGAACACGTCACCATGTCAGAATGGTGTTACCACGCTTGCTAGAGAACCGACTTTATTTGATGGTAGAGAAATGTGCATTCCATTCTGAGTCAGTGCAATTTCTGGGGTTCATTATAAAGAAGGGTCACTTAAGAGCCGACCCCGCAGAGATCCAAGCAGTGATCGACTGGCCAACCCCAACCACGAGGAAGCAGTTACAGCGGTTTTTGGGCTTCGCTAATTTCTATCGGCGCTTTCATGCATCGCTAACCGCAATCAACAGATTGCTAATCGGCGGCGGATGCCTGCTCCCGATTACCGCCCGGGGCAAGAAGTGTGGCTCTCCACAAGGAATTTGCATCTGACTGGGGGGTCCAGGAAGTTGAATCCCCATTTCATCGGTCCGTTCGAAATCGACTCCATGGTCAATCTGGTCTCTGTCAAACTCAAGCTCCCACCAACTCTCAAGGTTCATCCGGTGTTCCATATTTCTCTGATCAAGACAGCTGTCTCCAGCCCACTGAGCCCGCCGTCGGTGCCTCCTCCTCCTCCTCCTCCTCGGCTGATTGATGGTGAGCCAGTTTATACAGTAAGGGAAATTCTTGATGCAGTATTTGGTTGACTGGGAAGGATATGGCCCCGAGGACCGCCAATGGATTCCCCGCTCCTGGGTTCTTGATCCGTCTTTACTGCGGGACTTTCACTCCCAGCACCTGCGAGGTGTCCTTTTGGGGTGGCGGTGGGGGGTGGGGGTACTGTTATGATTGTGTGTTGTTTGTGGCAAATGTCTGATCACCTAAGTGAACAATTTTTGGGGGGACAAATACAGTTAAAATAAAAGTGAATAAGACTTAAAACGTAGTTACAAAATGTTTGCCTTCATTATCGCATCAAGTCTTACCAAATGTTTGCGTTGGTCTTTTGGTATGCTTTTCCAGGTTCTCTCAGGTGTTAGTTTTAGTGTATTACGTTGTTCAGACTCTTCATTAGCAGCTAGTCAGGCTATTTACTTTCTCCCAATTTGACCCCAAAAACCTTTCCGTTTATTAAAGCGAGTCTGTGTACTTTTTGACAAATTCCAGCCTGGCCACTCCCAAGAAGGCTCAAATTATTCTTCTCTGTAATAAGTTGTTTGCATCCTCTGATGTAGCCTCTTTATTGTCCATTATGTGATGGGTGATACGTTTGTCTGAGTTCTAGCGGCTACAAACGTAAACGTTGTCTTTTTATTCTATAATTTTGCATGTCCCTTTAGATGTATCTCAAGGAGCGAGTTCTGGTGCTGAGGATAGTGGCATACCAGCACAAGAGGAGGGTGAGGAAGAAATCAGTGGCACTCAGTTTGTATGTGAAACTGTTATACGCTCAATGACATTGGAAGAGGCCCCTGACCACACCCCGATGAGATCTTCCTGCTCTGGAGCAGGTAAACCAACACAACAGAAGGTGCAAGTTGGCTATTTGAATATATAGACGTCCTGTAGGTTTATAGTTAATATTCTGCTTGCTCACAGTGGTGCGTCCGGCTGTTCAGATTGGCTCCTGTGTGAAAAGTAAAGCCGGGAAAACTGAAGAAATCTTGGAAAGTGCTCACAATTCCTTGAAGCCACCAGCTATGCTGAAGTCTTCCCTCCCATCCCCTCTGAAAGCCGCCCTACTAGCTCCTCAGTCTATGGGCCCAGCACAGGTGGCTGGCCCCAGCTCAGTACCAACACTCAACACCACCAACATCGGTGAGTGGTTGAGTAGAAGTTGCATCACATTTATACTGACAAAGATGAGTAACATTTATTTTAAATCTGAAAGATTAACAATCTAAGATGTTTTTTCTTATTAAAGCTTTTCATTAAAACAAAAAACGTTATTAAAACTATCTCTAGGTGCGTTTCCATTACCCTCAATTTGGCGCAAAAGGCATGTTTCACAAAAGCAAGCTGGTAATAGAAACACTGGATTTGCGAAAAAAAATAAATAAAAAAAAATAAAAAATAATCAAATATCGCAAAAAGGTTTTTGCGCTCTCATGAGGTGGTTTTTGAGAAGTGTCTAAATAGAAGTATTTCGCAAACGTGTAATGGAAACATTTTTTGCGCATTAGTAGTCATGTGACACCTGCCCGGTCACGGAGGAACGGAATAGAACACGTTGTTTGCCAATGTGTATTTTTATTTACTTACAATTGACTAATATTTGTTTAGAGAATTATTAATGTCGTTATTATACAGTGGTACTTCTACTTACGAAATGAATTGGTTCTGGAAGAAAGTTCTTAACTAGAAAATTTTGTAAGTAGAGACGCATTTTCCATGTAAATGTCTTAATCCGTTCCAAGCCTCCCAAAATTCACACATAAATGTCTTACAAAGCATAAAAATGCATCAAAACATGTAATAAATACATGTTACAATTAGAGATGTGACTCACTTGTTGAATTAAAAAAAATGTTTAAAATCAAAGTTAAAAAAAAATTACTTATGTCAGACAAGAGCATGAAAATTGTATGTATGTATATATATATATATATATATATATATATATATATATATATATATATATATATATATATATATATATATATTAGTTTTGAGGCCGCAAATGTTGAACATGTGTTGAATTGAGTGGATAATTTGGATATAAATACCCATTGTTCCTTATATTTCCTGTACAATAATAGTCTTCAATTTACACTCCACACCCCACACGCACACACCCCCACACCCACACGCACACACACACACGGTGCTCCCCAACTTCATCAAGCCCTTCCCTTCATTTCAGTGTGGTATGCTCATTAAAACACAGTTAATGGTGTTTGTTTGTTTGTTAGTTCTTTGCCAATCTCCCACATGGCTCCCAGTCAGTCATTTCTCCTGCTAATCTCACGATTTTACTAGCCTGGCAAGCCACACCCACTTTCTTGAACGAACGAAAGTTGGTCTGGTCACTTGGGCGTTGAAAGCGATTTCAGCCCATCTTAAAACGAACCGTGAAATCAAATTTGTTTGTTTGCTCTGACGTTTTCTTCGTGAGGAACGTCACTCACCGGCGCCAGAAGTCTCATCATCACACGACCATCAAGTTTTGACCGTAACGACGACATATGTCTTTCACTACTGTCGCTCTTCAAGTAGCCATGTTCAATTTACTCCACATCCGCTCACTGCTACTATTTACTCACGGACTTACATATGAATATGATATATTTCATCTGTATGCCCATGTCTTTACTACTCTTCCACATATACATTTTAACATTTCATTTCATATTCAGCTGTCTCATAATATACAAACATTTTTTTTAGGTTTTGATACCCCACGGTTTTTTCATGTCACTTAACCTGGTATTCAACACAGGTGAAGGTGTGGGTCCGCGCAATGACTGTGTCGGTGTGCAGTCCAAAGGAATGGTCAGTGAGAAAGAATCAGAGATGAAAGAAGGATTGAAGAAGAAAGAAGGCATGAGAAGTCGCTCATCTTCAACCTCCTCAGAGGAATACATTATCATCCTGCCTGACTGTTTTGACACCAGCCGGCCACTGGGGGAGTCCATGTACAGGTGTGTGGGCCTATTTAAAGCAGTAGTTTGTCATTTTCAAAAGAATTGTTTTTCTGTATTTCTCAACTACTTTTATAGAGTACTTTAAGCAACCACCGCTGCATACAAAGTGCTGTACATGGAGCAAAAATACAACATACAGTGATACCTCAGCTCACGAACATAATTGGTTCTCAGAAAGTGTGTGTAAGGCAAAAAGTTCTTCTTCTGAACATTTATTTCCCATAAGAAACCATTAAAATGAGAATAATCCGTTCCCAGGTCCCTATAAAACATAATTTTCTACTAAATAAGCCTTAAAACTACACAAAAATATACCTTATTTTATGTATAATAAATGTGCTATTGTGTTGTAATTAAAGAAATAAACTGTGCTGTATAATAAAGTCGTTTTATTTACCTTTGTGATGGTAGTTCTAAAGGATGGTAGCAATGGTAGACTTAGCGTACTGGTACTGGGACGCTAAGTCACACAAACGCACACCTCGTTCGTGTTTTTCAATGATCTCCTTCTTCTGCTCGATCGTAATTTTCTTTAATGTCTTCTTATGCTACGTTCTCACCAAATCCGAAAAGGCGAACTGGAACGCTTCATTCGCGAGCGTTTCACCGCGTAGAGTGTTTATGGAACGGCTGCCGCTCATTCGCGCTTTCGTGCTCACCAGAGCGGAGGAGGCGTGTCCCTTGGTGAACAAGGAAGTCGAGCACTTTAGGGAGTCAACAAAAAGTGAGCACCGCCAACTACTTTCACCTCTTTCCTGGGACTAAACAGCCGTGGCACTATTTTCTCCTTTTTTGAGGTACGTGATAGCACTTTCGCTTTTTTTAGTGGCGCGAACTCCATTGACTACAATGCAAACGCGCCGCCGTCCCTCGCCGTCCCTCGCTTTTGGTGAGAACGTAGCATTAGGCTTAACACTAGCCTGTGGTGGGGTCTTTTTCGGTCCCATAATAGCAAAAGTACACTCAATATGGTCCAAAATGTCTATCAAACACAAACCGCGTCCGCACTAAAAGAAAGGGGGTGACGAACTGGGACGCCGTGAGCGTGCGTCAGCTTCTTGTGGCCGCCACCGTGGTGCTGTTCGACCGCGTGGTTTGGTTCGTCCGCCGAAAACTAGTTCGTCAGCAGAGACTATATGCTCGTGAATTTAATGTTCTTGAGGCGAAAAGTTCGTGAGCTTAAGCGTTGGTCAGCGGAGGTTTTACTGTACATCATGACAAATGTCAAGCGGACTGAGGCCCCAGCCGGCGGTTCTGCAAATGGGAGATATTTATCTGTGTTTTGTCCTGTCATCTTGTCATCACATTAATTAATGCAATATTAATCAGAATACTTTGGGCACCTAGAACAATATTTCAAAAAAGTATTTGATTTGAGTTTCCGTTTAAGCAAAGAGTGACCATAGGTGCAATACAGTCCTGAATACCTAACACAAATTATTTTGAACATATTCTATATTCCTCAATCTGTTGCAGCTCTGCTCTGTCTCAACCTGGTGACATCCCTCCAAGTACACCCACAGACCCTGAAATCCTTACCTGTGAGCACTCAGATGGTACCTCCGCGCAAGAGGACAAGGAACTTGACATCACAGGAACATTGGGCAACAGCAGCGCTAACGACATGCTTTGCACATCTCAGACATTAGATGATGAGCCATTGACACCTGAGGTGGTGGCACCACCTACAGCCATCCTTACACCAAGGTCAGTATGTATGGTGGTGTCATATTTCCTTTAATTTGGAGGAATTGTCACTCCATCAACATCACATCATTTTTGTTGGGTAAAATATTTGCAATTAAATGAGAAAAATCCAAGTCGTGAATCTGAACATACTACAGGAACACCCAAGGCTACACTAATGACTGCAAGTGTATCATGCTATATGGGGAAATGACATTTTCTTTAGTTGCTCAGCACATGACAATGGCATTCACTGATCATGTCAATGTGGAATTGTTATTCATATTCACAGTCCAGAGAGCAGTGGGGAAGCAGCAGGGGGAAATGTTCCAGATGAGGAGGAAGCAGAGCACTCTGAACTGTATCAGACTGAGGATGGTAATATTTTGATATGAAAAATTTACGACATTGAAATGTCAAGGTTCATGCTGCATGTAATAGTGTCTTGTCTTTCATCCTCAGGTGCTGAAAAGAAACAGTCAGAAGGATCAGAAGCCACTGCAGACGCTGAGGTAGACTGCACTGAGAATCCCAGGTAAGAAATAGCCGCACATTTTTAGCAGTAGTTGGGATTTTGTGGAATGTATTCAGTAAATATTTTTGTCTAGCATTATATGTTGTCAAAGACAACCGTATAACAACCAGCAAATTAATTAACTTTGTATTAAAGGAGACAAATCATTTTCCTCAATTTAATAACAGTTCCTGTATGTCTTAATACTGTAGCTGCTTTCTAAAATACTACAAAGATCAAAAATTGCAGCACATATTTTCCTTTTTTTTTTTTTTTTTTTTTTTTTTTTTTTAAATGAGCCACACATTCAGCCTTGTCAATTAATGCCTGAGCAATGCTGACTTACCTTGATGCCCATGGGTGGAGCTAAGCCTATATTTCACTGAGCGGCAAAGTCTTGTGAGGATGTGCGCATGTAGCCAAAGTTGATTTTTCATCCGGGTTCCTTCGAGTTTGCAAAAGGTTGCAAAGACGTTCACAAACCGTTTTTACTCATTTGCTCCAAAAAAAAAAAAAACGTATGAATAAATATGTCATTTGTTAAATGTATAAAGTGATTAAGTGTCCCAAATATGTATTTATACCTTTTTATGTTTTTTATGCTAGAGCATACAGAAGGCTTTGATACAGCCTCTCAACTGCAAAGAATGGGTTAAAAAAAAAATGGTAGTAATTACAAAAACGGCCAGCAGGTGGCAGCAGAGTATAATAGTGCAACCAGAGCCATGATGAAAACAAGCTGTTTCCCCACAATTCTAAGCAGATTTGTAAATAATGATGAAACTTAGATATTCTAATGCTAATTGTTGCAAAATGGAAATGGATAAAAATATACCTTTTTTCCTGGTAAAAGAAGAGACTCTAATCTTTCTTTTGGTAGGTTCCATGTTTTTATAGCAATAGCACACAATATTCTGTGGGCCGTGCAAAATCAGTCAAAGTCCAGTAAAACCAGCCAGGAGCGAAGGGGCTTGCTTCAGTGAAAATGGCTGGGAATGAATGAGTGATGGTCGCAAACAGTTTTTATGGTCGCCATCAAATTTTGAATATGTTCAAAATGTCTTTGTGATATGACATATTTGTTGTCTGTCCTCAGGCATCCAGGTGTCACCAGTGACCTGGTTAAAGGAGCGCTGTCAGTTGCCGCTTCTGCCTACAAAGCTTTGTTTACTGGACAAGGTCCGACACAGGTATGTCCCTCTCTGCATTATTATTATTATTATTATTTTAAATGTAGTGTCCATGTTTCTGCTGAAATAAATACATTGGAAAGTACAAACATTTCAGATGTTTTTTAAGCCCGTAACAAACTTTACCCTATGTCTGGACTGACTTCTCTCAAAAATGGTCTGAGCTTCTACCTCCAAAGTTACTGGGAGACAACGAGGGCTACCTTTTTGTAAATCAAACATCCAGGCATTTTTTAAACATTAATTAGTGTGCTGGTCAAGGGCCAGTTTTAATTTTTATTTAGTTTAAATCCATTTTGGGTTGTTTATTTGATACCTGGGCCTTCAGTAGGGACTAACCTGGCTTTATCACCTCTTCATACCACCACTATGACATCACACAAATATAGAAACTGTCAATGCTATACAAAAAAATGGACTATAACAGTGTGTAAGCGTGCAGTTCAGAATCAATATTTATGTACAAAAATGAAAGCTCGAAAATAAAATACAGTATACTCACCAGAGATACTGTTTAATAAATGTATTGTGTGCATAAGGCTGCGGTGTTTTGCGAGCCGAACTTTGCTTGCACTTACCAACCAATCAAAAGAACTTAAAAATGCTTGCTTTACGGTGGGCCAGCTAATTGTTCTTGTAAGGAAAATTTCAATTGATTGGTTAAAGAAACAATCCCATTGGTCAGTATTATTGATTCTAAAGCCTGTTTTTGAGAGCTGGATGTTTTCTGTTGCATGACAGAGCTCATTTGTTGCTTCTTTGCTGCGGTATAATGGCTTCCCATATTTACTTGAGTGGAAAACATGATAATAGCAGTAAGTAGTTTTTCATGACTGGCTTAAATTTGCCAAATGTGGAATCTGCTGGCCACTTTGACCTAAATAACATGTCTCAACCTCTGAATGAGGAGAGCTTCTTCGTTGGTGATTAGACAGAACACAATGAGCCGGTAGTTGCCGTGTGTTTCCAAAGAGGACCGAAAGTCCGGAAGTTCTTATAAGGCAATCTTTTTCATTTCCTTTTATTAGTTTATTTAACAGGGGCAATGCAATCAGACATACCGGTAGATACTAAGCATAGCTTGCAGCTGATGTTGAGCATACAGAGTTTATGCAAATGCTAATTTCCAACCCCCGTCCCTGGTTGAGCTTTTACACTTGATACACAATCTAAAACACATCAGAACAAAGCCACGCCTTATATCTTTATGTGTGTACCTTCTCTTCCAGTGTGAGTAGCATTGAGCAGAGATTGATCTTGATCTGTTTATGTGCAGCCTCCAGTAGACGAATCCACACAAGAGACCATGATGGCCGTGCTTGTAGAGATGGGATTTGGCGACAGACCACTCAACCAGCGGCTGCTAAAGAAACATAATTATAACCTGCTAGATGTCGTCAATGAGCTTGTTCAGCTGACCGACAATGACTGGTACTCTACACGTTACTGACTAGTGAGAGCATTGTGGAAAGATGATAAGCATGGGGTTGGCTAATAGAACACAGAACAGAATTACAGAAAGTTGCCGTTTGGGTCGAAGACAAACTGTCTTATCTTTAAAAGACATTCCAATGCGGAGACAGGGGACTGAAACCTTGTTAGACCACAGAATGGTTTCTCATACCACCCATGCACAATATAGCATAAAACTTACAATACCTAAACCTAAAACGTACATACCAAATACTAATCACCTTAGCGTAAAGTTGTCTGCTCTCTCACTTCCTTATCTTCTATGTCTTTAAATTCCTTTTTGTCATCTTTTAATACTTTTTTTAAATTTTGGACTTAGTCAGGCATCAAAACTTTGCCAGAGACGATTGTGAGAAACTGAGAAGTGACGGGATCATTTATTTCAATCTGGCGATTCCCATTTCCATAAGGATTTTCTGATCGAAGCTCATTCAGTGAGGAAATGAAATACCACAAATGATATATGATATCATTGATGTCATTATCATTATTTATATCATTATATGATATGATAATACAAAAGATGTTTTGGCATAGTGCTGTGCAAAATCGACAAAATATTCTCACCTTATATAGGTAATTTTATATCCCGATAAGGATATATACGTTATAGTATTTTTTTTATTATTATTTTTAATTACCAGTACATACAATTAATGGCAATATTATTTTACCATTTGTCAATTTATTTATGAACACATATTATTATTGGAAAACAAAACATTGCTACAAGGTAAATATAGTGTTGTGCAAATTTTGGTATCGATCCGATACCAAGTAAATACAGGGCCAGTATCATCGATATTGATACTTTTTGATAATCATGGTATATAATTATTTTCTTAAAGTAAGGTAGCTGTATCATTGAATTGCTTATTCACAATCAAATTTCAACCTTTAAGTGTTTTTGTGTTGTTTCCTTTTTAAACAAAGGACAACATTTATTGATAAATAGAAAATACTTTATTAATGTTTTTCCCCCCAGAAACATTCCAACCATAACAAAATAATTTTTTAACATTCTTAAACAAAGTGCACAAAGTGATTATAGGAAAATAAATTTAAAAACTATCATATATTGATCAGAAACTACAAATACAAAAAAAATGTAAAAAAAAATTCTGCCTTCATCACTTCTTTTTCAACATAAGTAAAGATGCTGAAGATTATCTTGCAACTGCAAATATAAAACATACACATACCAAAAAAACAAAAGTTTTTCAAGTACAATACTGTATCTGTTCATGCAATCTACTACAAAGATGATACTAATTAAGTCAAGTGATGGCACATGATCACACACTACTGTGACATGCCTGTTATCTGTTTGACCAAACTGCAGCAGTGCATAAAAGAGCCAAACTGAAACTAAACTGCGAGATCGATATTTTAGTGCCAGTATCGATCCGATATCTATACTGACTTGGTATTAAACATATCGATATTTGGATTGATCCCCCACCACTAGGTAAATGGGAAATAGAATATAAATATACAATAGAATAGAAATATTCCGTGGAAAAATACCATTCAAAATATCTGGTACTACAGGTTTCAAGGAATGTGCCCTGTGAATATCCTTTGATCACATTGTAATTTAATATAGTGTACAATTTATTATTATGTACTACTGGGAGTAGAAGGCACTCTCTAAGTGCCCACTTCACAGTGACCAACTTGTCAACAACCACAAGTGATCTTCTTGCAGTTCCTTTTAAATGTACTTTGCACGTATACATCAACTGCAGCTACATGCTTTGTAGACCATGCACCCTCTCTGCTGAATTTAGAAAGAAATGAGGGGAGCCACTTCCATTGGATAGCTAACGAGTCAGCTAAACCTTCTACCTTCTAGTTGTGCCGGTGTATGAAAATATGAGATCACAGGTACAGTGGGAATCAAACGTTTGGACACCTCAGGTTAAAAAAAAAATCTCCAGAAGGCTTCCAATTACAGATGAGACAAACTTATAATTCCATTTCCATCTTTTACACGATCAAAATACCAGAAAACAAAATAATAGTGTCTGCAAACGTTTGGGCACCCTGCAAAGTTTAAGCATGCACTTCCCCCTTTGGAAAAGCTGAGACCTGATGATGTCATGGATAGTTCATAATCATTGTCTGGAAAGATCAGGTGATGTTGGTCTCAAAGGTTTGAAATGACCATATTCATCTGATCTTGCACCAACAGTCAGTGAAGACTATAAAGTGGAAAAATGTCAGGAAAAGCTCATCAGCTTTATTCCTCTGTAGTTGCCACAATTCTGCACGTCTCCCTTGTTCTTAAAAATTGGAACTAGCACGCTTCTCCTCCATTCCTCCGGCATTTTCTCACTTTCTAAGATGCTGTTGAACAACCCAGTCAGAAATTCTACTGCTACCTCTCCTGGACACTTCCATACCTCCACAGGTATATCATCAGGACCGAGTGCCTTTCCACTCTTCCTCCTCTTCAATGCCCTTCTCACTTCATCCTTACCAATCTTTGCTACTTCCTGGTCCACAACAGTCAGCCCTTCTACTCTTCGTTATCTCTCATTTTCCTCATTCATCAACTCTTCAAAGTACTCTTTCCATCTTCCCATCACACCGCTGGCATCTGTCAACACTCTTCCATCCCTATCCTTTATTACCCTAACCTGCTGCACGTCCTTCCCATCTCTATCTCTTTGCCTTGCCAACCTGTATAGATCAGTCTCTCCCTCCTTACTGTCCAACCTAGCATACAAGTCATCGTAAGCCCCTTGTTTGGCCTTTGCCACTTCTACTTTCACTTTACGCTGTATTTCCCTGTACTTTCTTCAGTTCTCTCAGTGTCCCACTGCTTCTTAGCTAACCTCTTTCTCTGGATCCACTTCTGCACCTCCTCATTCCACCACCAAGTCTCCTTATCTCCTTTCCTTCCAGACTGAATTTTGACCGATTTTGCAAGGCCCACAGAATATTGTGTTCTATTGCTATAAAAACATGGAACCTACCAAAAGAAAGATTACACCCTCTTCTTCCATTAAGAAAAAAAAGTACATTTATATATGTTGCCGTTGTTCAGCAATTAGCATTAGAATACAGATATGTTTCATCAATATTCACATTCCTGGTGTAAACACTGACAAAAAGAGCTTGTTGCAACATGGTTGATCTCTTATACTCTGCTGCCGCCTGGTCGCCGTTGTTTGTTTGTTTATTTTGTTTTTTGTTTTTGGTAATAACTACCATTGCTTTAAGTCACCTCTTCATGTCAGAAGCTTCATCAAAGCCTTCTGTATGCTCTTGCATAAAAAACAACATGTAGGTACATTTTGGGGAGTGAAGGTGAAAGTATTAAAAATGTGTTCACACATTTTTGGGTTTTCCTCCTTCATGACAACTCCTACTCCATTTCTCTTCCGATTTAAATCACAATAGAACAATTTGAAACCAGCTCCTAAACTTCTAGCTTTGCTCCCTTTCCACCTGGTCTCCTGAACACACAGTATGTCCACCTTCCTCCTCTGCATCATGTCAACCAGCTCTCTACCTTTTCCTGTCATACTTCCAACATTCAAAGTCCCAATTCTCACTCCTAGACTCGTGGTGTTCCTCTTCTCTTTCTTCCTACGAAAACACCTTCCTCTTCCTCCTTCTATCAACAGTAGTCCAATTTCCACCGGCACCCTGGAGGTCAACAGCACTGATGAGGTATAAATATCTTTTTTTTTTTTTTTTTTTGTGACATGTTGTTGCAATGTCTCATCTGTAATTTGATGCCCTTTGGATATTTTTCAATCGTTACTTGGCTTGTTTATGCACAAGTAATACAAATGTTTACGTGGGGTGCCCAAACTTTCAATCCCAACTGTATACGTAGCAACAACTCTCCTAATTTCTTTTTGTAGCCATGTTTCAACAATTATTCCAATGTGACCGTGATCAAACATAGTGAATATCAGGGCCTAAATATTTTTTTTAACATTAAGCAAACTTGAGCATGTGTAGAGATTTTAATGCTAAACATAATGCTGTCATCATGTAATGCAAACTTGCCTGAACAGTCACGCCTCCCTTTTCTCAACCATACTACCTTGTTTGTACCTCCCAAACATTTGTTCTTTGTAAAATGTCTATGTTAACAACGACTTCTTGGTAAATTGTTGCATCAGTTGCAACAGTTGTTCCGTGAGTGGGACATGGCTTTCTAAAACGTGCATTCACACATCTGCATCGAGATCATTCGATACATGGCGATGTCGGTGTGACAGTCACAATTGTTTTCAACTCGCACTCCCCTACACACTGGTGGTGTGCCACCTAGACGCCTTACCTTACACACGATACCTTACACACAGGACAGTCAAAAGGTGGGAACTGGGTACGCGTTGATGGCCAATGTCAAGTTGCTGTGTGTGTGTTTGTGAAAAAACACATCGAGGCTGGAAAGCTCCTCCAGCCTGAAATGCCTGCATACATTTTGTATCGTGTTCAGGCATCTGCTGAATGGGCTGTATTGACCTCGTTATGCAGACAGTGTGCAGAGCAAACCAACTGGGCATAATATTCTGTTCCAGCCGTATGTCTTCACAGTTGTTGTCATTGATGTCCATTTCTGCAATTTATGACTTCTTTTTTTTTCTTTTAAAATATAAAAACACATTGTTGACTCTCCTGCTTTCAATGTAGCATATTTTCAGGAATTACGAAGGGGTGAAATGACTTTATTTATCAGATATATTTAAGGGTACATATTAATTTAAGTTTGTATGACAAATTAATCATTTAAATAATGTATTATGTAAAAAAATGTAAATTTAAGGTAATGAGGATGTTGAAAAAAAATCCTGAACTTAACCTAAGCAATAATTAGATAATCATAGCCACATACAATCAAATATAGTATGTCAAACTACTGATGAAAATAAGAGTAATTAGATTTTGCATTATAAGGTGAGTTGAGGTAGACCTTAAAAGTGCTTGAAATATGTACAAGGATTCTTTTCAAGTTCATTATATGTCTAATGCTATTCGAAAGAGAGCATTGTGTTGTGTGTCCTTTAGTGGAATATGTTGAAAGACACAGTTAAATCATTCAGAATTGGAATTCAACATGTTTCAGTTAAAGTTGTGTTTTGTTTTTCCTTCATAAATGTGTGTATAAACAAAAGTTTTCAGCTTTTCAAAGACTCTCGAGTGACTTGATCAACTTAAAGGCAGAATGAGAAGGACTGACAACATGCAATCGTGTAGTGGTTGGTGTAATGCAGAGCTTCCCAACCAGCGATCCAATTCCATTTTATTGGTCCCAAAGTTATTTATTCACTACAAATAATGTATCCTTGTTCGATTATCTATGCCAGTGACAGGTAGAACAATTATATGTTCTTCTAGATGGCAGAAGGTACAGAACAGAATTAACAGTGTCAAAACTTCTTAGAACATTTTTGGTTGGTGGTGTGCCATGAGATTTGTTTCTTCTAAATATGTGCCTCAGCAAAGGTTGGGATTATTATTTTGGAACACATTTTCCAGCTCATCTCATTAAAAAAAATACCGGTTTCCTAAAGTTAGATATGTACAATGATAAATGCAAGTTTGATCTAGTGTGAGCAAAAAAAACAAAACAAAAAAAAACAGTTTGCAAATATTGTATACAGAGAGGTAATTAGACCTTTTTTTCCTCTTCTGTAGCATATTTGGCCACCCGCTTGAATGCAAAGTATGCTTTTAATCTATGTGTTAGTGTTATTAAGGACAATCCTTTTCATTCTGCCTTTTAAATTGAGAGATTTTTATTTTATTTTTTATTTTTTGTCCTGTGCATTTTATGCTTGAAATGAAATGTACAAAGAAGAGCTGTGGATTGTTGTATTTTTAGGCTTAATATGCAGTGTTTGAATTTGCTCTGCTGTATGTGTGTTAGTATTTTCATTTGAGTTTTTGACATAATCTGTTAAAAAACTTTTTTAGTGTACTGATAAGATTACTTGAAGGAATCGGAGTTGAAGAAATCAAATAATGTAATATGTTTATTTGCGTGAACACTACCTAAACATGTCTACTTAAAATATATATATATATATATATATATATATATATATATATATATATATATATATATACACATACTGTATATCTTGTAATGGTACTTTTGGTTTTTAATGGTTGTTTGGCAAAGATGGCAACTTCAAATAAAATGCGTTCAACAACTGAATGTGAAATGTTTCATTTTATGACTTTTACAGTGCAACCTTGAACCTCGACCTCAATCCTAGTATATTGCCACTACATCCTCCAGTCTGTTTCAGATTTCAAAAAATGTTTGCTCTTGGAGATTATGGAAATGTAAATACATCTCCTCCAAGGCAATATTGTCAACGTAAAATTGTTACAACCAATAACCATAATTAATATTAAGATATGAAAATAATCAAATAGTTTCACAAATAGATATGTTACACTAAGACAGTCGTACACCTTGATAAAACTTGAGAATAATTAATTGCCTGTCAAAAATGTATATTAATGATTTAATGATTGCGGAGTTTGTCACTTTTTTACTCATGACTGCTAACTCTGGCTAAAGCGGTAACTGCAGCCCCTGTGTCATTTTTTGGCTGTGGTTGGGCCAACACCTTGTACCTCAAAAATCATCATTTTCAGGAGACCCCAAAAACGGCATGTTTGTTCAAACATTAATATTGCATCATCATAGAGAGGGCCAGATTCAACACTTTAGATGGGTCGGTATCTTGTAAAAATGATACCCACATGTGTGGACGGACCAAAAAGTGTCTTAAAATCTTAAATTTGCCAAATTTTGACTTATGAGGTTCTGGCCTGACACCAGCGATATACTTTTTAGGAATAAAACCTAGATCTCCTTTTTTTTTTTTTTTTGTCACCATTAAATTTTGAACATTTTCAAAATTTCTTTACGTCAAGAAAAGCAGTTTGAGATCATATAAAGGGTTTGAGAGTGTCTGGTGAGTGTCTTTACAATATTTGAACAAAGATCTGTGAATTAATCAGAGAGGATGAAAACATAAGACAGACATGACTCACTTAATTTATTAACATTTTATTTGTCACACAATGAATATAATATATTAAACAAACAAAACACATTGCCTTAAATGTCTTCCCAACATCTACTCTTTACAACACATTCATGTGACTGGTCCTTTAATTGGGAATATGTTTCATGAAAATATATATATAATTAAAAAAAAAAAATTATTTATAGTTAAAGATATTCTACATTAAATGAAGCTATACTTCTACACACCAGAGAAATGCAAGTTACAATGCTAAGCTATGCCAAAGTGGCTAAACGACACCTAAGATTTTTACTTTATTTTTTTTCAATCATCAGATATTTTATTACTGTATTATTGGGGTATCAATTAACATTTTATTCTAAAATCTTTGGGTAATCATGTTAATTACTGCCACTGCAATATGCACTGTGAACAAATAATGTATTGTAGTTGCAGATGTTGTCATTGTACTTTGAGAAGTATGTAATGTCAATACAGTACCTTTACCTCCATAACTGTTAGCACACCTGGTGCAGATGTTTCCTTTACCTTCTAATAAATTCAGGGCAGGGAATTCTAAATAATATACGACCAAATTTTAAAAACAAAGGAGGAAATTCCAACCTTTAAGTGCATTTGTTCAGTGTGTGTGTGTGTGGGGGGGGGGAATTCCACATTAAGAAACAACACCTCTGATGTGAATACTTCAACCCACTTTGCCAACAAAACAGCAACTAATATTTTATAATGTTTCACAAGGTGGGAGAATACAGAAAAATGGATCTTCAACCATTCTTTTAGTACAATCAAAATCATCCAGCGAGTCGCCTTCTCCACAAACCTCTACTTTTTAGCTCAGTGACCTAGTGGTAGAGTGCCCTCCCTGAGACTGGGAGCTTGTGGATTCAAAGACTATGCCAAAGACTATGAAAAAAAAATGGGTCCCATTTGCTTCCCTGCTTGACACTCAGCATTAAGGGTTGGAATTGGGGGGGTTAGATCATCAAATGAATCCAGAGTGCTAACCCTGCTGCTGCTTTCCGTCTCCCTGAGTGGATGGGTCAAATGCGGAGAATGAATTTCATCCCACTTAGATGGGCATGACAATCAGTGGTCCTTTAACTTTAACTCCACATGTTTTCAACGTGGTTGAGTTGTTGAGAATGAAATGCTCAAGGGAGGAGCTTGATTCAGTGAATTTAGTGAACAATTTCTCCAACTTGCATTTACAGAAAGTATGCTTCTGCAATATACTGTTAATGGAATTCATGTTAAGGTTTTAAAGTTTTAACTCATCTTAACCAGGAGGGACAATAATTATGGAAGGCTTTCTATATTGTAGAACATCAGATTACGATTAATTCGGCACAGTTTATTAAACTTGAGAACAATTGCAGTTGCTGATATTTTGTCTCCTCCTCCGTGAGTCATCACCCTATTGTGGTGGAGGGGTCTGCGTGTCCCGATGATCCTAGGAGCTATGTTGTCTGGGGCTTTATGCCCCTGGCAGGGTCACCCATGGCAAACAGGTCCTAGGTGAGGGGCCAGACAAGGCATGGCTCAAAAACCCCTTATGATAATGGATACAAATGGATCTAGTTTTCCCTTGCCCGGACGCGGGTCACCGAGGCCCCCTCTGGAGCCAGGCCTGGAGGCGGGGCTCGAAGGCGAGCGTCTGCCTGCACCCATGGGGCCCGGCCGGGCACAGCCCGAAAAGGCAACGTGGGTCCCCCTCCTCATGGGCTCACCACCTGTGAGGGGGGCCAAAGGGGTCGGGTGCATAATAAGCTGGGCGGCAGCCAAAGGCGTGGGCCTTGGCGGTCTGACCTCCGTCTACTGAAGCTAGCTCTGGGAACATGGAATGACACCTCTCTGGCAGGGAAGGAGCCCGAGCTGGTGTGCGAGGCTGAGAAATTCCGACTAGATATAGTCAGGCTCACCTCCACGCACAGCTGGGTTCTGGTACCAATCCTCTTGAGAGGGGTTGGACTCTCTTCCACTCTGGAGTTGCCCACGGTGAGAGGCAGTTGTGGGCATACTTATTGCCCCCCGGCGCCTGTACATTGTGGTTTACCCCGGTGAACGAGAGGGTAGCCTCCCTCCGCCTTCGGGTGGGGGGACGGGTCCTGACTGTTGTTTGTGCATATGCACCAAACAGCAGCTCAGAGTACCCACCCTTTTTGGAGTCCTTGAAGGGTGTGCTGGAGAACGCTTCCCCTGGGGTCTCCCTCGTCCTGCTGGGGGACTTCAACGCTCACGTGGGCAATGACAGTGAGACCTGGAGAGGCGTAATTGGGAGGATCGGAACCCGAGCAGTGTTCTGTTATTGGACTTCTGTGCTCGTCACGGACTGTCCATAACGAACACCATGTTCAAACATAAGGGTGTCCATATGTGCACTTGGCACCAGGACACCCTAGGCCGCAGTTCGATCATCGACTTTGTAGTCGTGTCATCAGATTTGCGGCCGTATGTGTTGGACACTCGGGTGAAGAGAGGGGCGGAGCTGTCAACTGATCACCCCCTTTTTTTTTTGCCTCGACAAGATGGCGTGCGTCGGTGTGTCTGGCGACTCTCTTGTCTTGGCTGTTTGTTGATGGCGCTGTGAGCTTACAGCAGCAGTCTTTGTCTTTCTTCTTGTCATGTGGCATTTCATCTTTTGTGTGGACCCGATTTGGACTGGACTGTTCTCAGCGGTTTGGCCGTGATATTCTCCGAGGGACGGTGTCGGTGCCCGGCGGCTGCGGCCATTCAGCGGCATGCCTGCACTAGCACGATTTCTGTTGGGGGAGTGTCGGGGCCATCCGACTGCCCCCAGGATGGATGGCGGTGGAGCTGAGGACGCGAACGTCGCCGCTGGTGGTGTGTTGTGCGTGGGTCTTGGACTGGATGGTGGTTCGGCGCTCGGAGGAGAGGCAGTTTGGATGGGATTGGAAAATTGGACCATTCTTTTTGTGTGTATGGTGCTCATCGCGAATGCAGCGACTGCTTGTTGATGAGCTAGCTTACAAGCAAACTTAGCTTGTAGCAAACGTCTGTGACGTCATGCATGCTGAGATCACATCTCTGATCAACTGCTGAAAGGAGACTGATTCTGTCCTCTTTCATCTAAAAACTGCTTCAAACATCAAAGCGTATGTAGGGATGGAAGAATGTTGATTTGTTGTGATTGTATTGTATTGGTGTTAATGTTTTGTTATGTTTTTATGTTTTATGTCCGGTTTGGTGGCCTCAGCATTGCATCTCTGCTTTTTGCAGATGATGTGGTGCTGTTGGCTTCATCAAGCCGGGATCTCCAACTCTCACTGGAGCGGTTCGCAGCTGAGTGTGAAGCGGTTGGGATGAAGATCAGCACCTCCAAATCCGAGACCATGGTCCTCAGTCAGAAAGGGGTGGAGTACTGTCTTCGGGTCGGGGATGAGATCCTACCCCAAGTGGAGGAGTTCAAGTATCTTGGGGTCTTGTTCACGAGTGAGGGCAGGATGGAGCGAGAGATCGACAGGCGGATCGGTGCAGCATCTGCAGTGATGCGGACGCTGTAACGGTCCGTTGTGGTGAAGAAGGAGCTGAGTCGAAAGACAAAGCTCTCGATTTACCGGTCGATCTACGTTCCGACCCTCACCTATGGTCACGAGCTGTGGGTCGTGACCAAAAGAACAAGATCACGGATACAAGCGGCCGAAATGAATTTCCTCCGCAGGGTGTCCGGGCTCTCCCTTAGAGAAAAGGTGAGAAGCTCGGTCATCTGGGAGGGACTCAGAGTCGAGCCGCTGTTCCTCCCCGTTGAGAGGAGCTGGCTGAGGTGGCTCGGGCATCTGGTTCGGATGCCTCCTGGACGCCTCCCTGGAGAGGTGTTCCGGGCATGCCCCACCGGCGGGAGGCCCCGGGGACGACCCAGGACACGCTGGAGAGACTCTGTCTCTCGGCTGGCCTGGAAACACCTTGGGATCCCGCCGGAGGAGCTGGTTGAAGTGGCCGGGGAGAAGGAAGTCTGGGATTCCCTGCTAAAGCTGCTGCCCCCACGACCCGACCCCGGATAAGCGGTAGATGATGGATGGATGGATGGATGGATGGATATTTTGTCTCACAATACTGTACCCTACTATGTCTGAAAAGTAAGTATGAGCGAAATTGTGATGTGTACGGACTTGAACATATTTATTAGGAATGTGCATCGGTCCGTGACTCATTTGGACATTTAATAACCTATAACCTATTAAAAATAGAAAAAGGACTCGTTATTTGATTTGTGTTTTAAAAGAGAAAACCAAATTTTAAATACAGCTTCATGTTCTTTTTTGTTGTCTGGAATGAGTAAGGAAAAGACAGCATTTCTCAAACTGGCCAGGAGATGGCGACAGTGTGGCGTCTGAAGAGGGAAGACGATGGAATGTCTCCACGTGTGTGCAGAGTTTGTGGAATTTAGGCTGGAGATGAATCACGGCAGAACACGATTCACCGTCTTCAGACGTCACTCTGTCGCCATCTCCTGGTCAGCTGTCGGTGTCGGTGACAACTTCCGGGAATGCAAAATAGACTAGACGTTTTTCCGTATGTGTCTCGTGCTATTTCCTATTTTCGTTTTAGAAATAAAAATTGAAAATCAAACTGTTAATAGTATTTTTTTCTGCGTTCCAGTCAACAAATGAGAAAATAAAGCTGTATTTTAATTATAGTTTAATCGACGATAAGAAAACGTTTTTCTATTTTTAATATCTATTTCCAAAAGTAATATCCAATTACCAAAAGGAACACACACTGATTTGATATGGTACAGCTCAGTTCAAGAGGATATGATGTAATCAGTGTTTTTTGTAAATGTGGCATTTCCTTCAAAAATGTATCTCTCCAATAAAAGATGATTCAATATGTATCTCTATATTTTAATATAAAATGTGGTTCGATTTGATGCACTGTTTTGAAATCAAACTCGATTTTACAGATTTTATTTTTTTTTTGGGGGGGGGGGGGGGGGGGGATATTGGGGCTAAACTGGACAATTACTTACTTGTGCAATCAAATTCAGTAAAACAAGGGCACCATGCCATGTACAGTGTGTGTAGTCTGTTAGTGAGAATATGTGATTTAGATTTGTATCTACTAAAATAGTAATACTCCACATATCTGATCAGTCAATGGCAGAACACTGTCCTTTAAGTGGAAGTCAAGTCAAAAATCTGTTTACTCTGAGTCCAAAGATATTCACATCACGTGACCAAACCAGAAAAAAGGTGAGCCATGATGTTCAAAAGCTTAATTCTTATTCAATGTAGACCCAATATTAATACCGTGCTTATACTAGTACGGGCACATAAAACACATTATTGCAAAGTTTGGCTTCACTTCTGCTTTAAGTTCTAAAATACAGCACTGTGCAAAAGTTTTTGTTTGCAACCTTTTTTACAACATTCATTGTGAATAACTGAAGTAAACTGTATTTTGTTCATGTTTAACGATTACAATTTCCGATATCCTATAGCCAATTTACAATTTGCATGAATAGGGTTGAGATAAAGTTATCTTCAATAAGGTAACAGAGAGGACCGCCTCTGTCTCACCACTGCTGTGTGTACTGCAAAGACTGTAAGAAATGGATTCTCTGTAAATCAGAACGAAGGGGATGGATAGTTGAGACAGACTGTGATACCCACTGAGTATCTGTTGGGGATCTTGCCACTGTGATCAATCAGTGCCTTCAGCTCACTTTTACAATGGGGACACTGGTATCCAGCTGAAAATGATAAACAATGTGACTTTGGTAGAGCTGGGAGTTTTTCCAGAGAATTAAGAGACGCAGTATACCTGTTTGCTCCTGTGATGAATTAGATTCATTTGTATCACAGCTGGTCTCACGTTTTTGCAACAACTATAACGAGAAAGAGGTTGTGGGTTCAAGCCATTAAAATCGCTTCCCTTTTCAGCCAACAAAACTTTTAAAAGTCATGACGATACACCACAACTATATGTGAAGACATACATAACCCGATAAATCAAACCCGTGACAAAAAACCCACACTCACATGTCAAGAGCAACAGGATACATGTGCTCTGTCTATTGTTCACACAGGAAAAAAGGTTGACCTCATACTGTAGTGTCACATGTCCCTGCTCAGCTCCACTGTTGTTTAATAATAAAGTAGACCAAGCAGAGTGTTTGCGCACCAACGGCTGACTTACAAAAAAAGAACGAATGACACCTCCGTGGTGGTCCTGAGTCTTTTCATGTATCGATTTAAAGCTGTAATATGACTTCAATGATCTCGTTTTTCCATTGCCTTAAAACAGTGATTCTCAAAGTGTTGTACAAATACCAGTCGACTCTCTCTAGTGCAGGGGTGGCGAAATCCGGTCCTCAAGGGCCGCAGTCCTGCAGGTTTTGGATATTTCCCTTCTTCAACACAGCTGGTTCATGATCAGCTCATCAGCAAGCTCTGCATAAGCTTGATAACGATCCTGTTAATTGGAATCAGTTGCACTTCGAGTAGGGAAACCTCTAAAACCTGCAGGACTCCGGCCCTCGACGACCGCAGTTAGCCACCCCTGCCGTTGCTCTAGTGGTAAATGAATGAAACACAGAAATAGAAACAACTAAAATTTACAGCATTTAAAAGATGAACGTGACAGTGTGTATTATTCAGTGCCATCTAGCGGTGAACTAATACAGTGCAATGATTTTGAAGCATGCATACTATGGTGCGGTCAGAGACACAGTGTGACCTATCTAATATACAGTAATTAGCAATTCCAGATATAACAACTCATATTTTTATGTGATACAACATGTTTTTATATATTATTGAAATTAATAGTTGTTGTTTTTTATAATTATAAGTTCACCATAGAAATAATATACACTGTCCCTTTAATCATATTACAAATAAGTTTGCAGCTGAGCATACTACTTGTTTATTTTTGTTCTTAATCCACTACAGTAATTGTTTTTACTTTAAAGTACATTTTTAAGCACAGCTCAGTCGTATTTAACTTTTATGCAAAACACAATATATTTGCATCAGAATCTTTAAGAATTGTTTTTCAAACTCATTCAAGTGCAATTTTGATTTAACTTTTATGTGCAATGCACATAATGTTCAAACTGCAGAAGGGCTTACTATATGAAGGTATACTTTTTTTGGAATAAAACCTCTGCTCGGTGTTTGATGAACACTTAAACCCACTATGCTACTGTATTTTAAATGTAGTTATAGTGGTACTTCGAGAGGTAAATATTTTTCTTTTGGTGGTACTACTTGGTGTAAAAACTTTGAGAACAACTACCTCAAAGTATGCAGCAATAACTGACAATAACGTCCAAATCACAGCTACTGTTTATGTTGTGTTTGTTTACGTTCCAAGCTTGGGTTTGTAACGTGTTTGTTTCTATTTTAGGATTTGTATTATCATTTTGAGTAATGTAAAGTATTACAAGCAAATAATCCTAATTTCGAGACAGTATACTTGCTGCTTGTCTCTCGCCCGCCTTCGATCCAGAGCACTCTGACGCCGTCTGGCCTCCCAATGCATCGCTGACATCTTGACAGCACCTAGAAGCAGTTCACAAGACATCTTCCGAATATTGATCTCCCTGTATGTCCAAAAGGAATACTGTAAACTAGGGATGCACGATAATTTGTGGCAATTATCAACGAATTTGACGTCAAACAGATAAAACATAATAAAGAAATCAGCCGATAATTATCGACCAGTTTGATATCATACAGTAAACCAGATCATAAAGAAATCCACCGATAATTATAGACATGCCACGTTGGTCCATCCGTTGTATTTGCGTCTCAAGTTGTGCCCAAATCTTCAACCCCTCCCCTCTCCTATGGTTGTGTTGCATATTTGTGATGTCATGATGCGCGCGACCTTATATTGACAGACGGTGCATCATGGTGACATGCCAGTCGGCAGTGTGCGCTTTCTTTACTGTGTCTCCACAAAATGTTACCTCTCAGTTTTATGTTGCATTTTTAAAATATGACTGTTTTGTTTTGTCAAAATCAAAATGAGTTACTGGTTGTCTTTGAAGCAGAGATCAATAAAATCCTCTCCTCACCCTCTCTTTTTATTTGGTTTTCACGCCCATAGTTACATGGGTGTTCCAACCCTAAAAAGGCAAATAAAAAACATAGTTGGAACACACTGTTGAGTGGAAGATTGCTGAGTACGTGTGGTCAAGTTTGCAATCATTTGACTTATACTTTCTAAATTATTCTTTTATCGGTATCGGTTGAAAATAGCATTATCGTGCAACCCTACTGTAAACAGGTAAATTGAATATTTACATGGCTTATTCAGATGAAATATTATTGGATTACAATATTATTCATGGATGAATGCCTTTTTTTTTTTCATCTTCAAGCACTCAAAATGCTTCAAGTCACTTCATTGCTATGTTGACTCGAACCTGGCACTGTGTACCTGACGACTGTGCCTCATTTGTACAGATGAAGTGAAACTTGCATACACAATTACATTTGTCTCAAAATGGATCTGTGAAGGGTGTTTGTATTGTGTGACAGTGTAATGTCTTGTTTCCTAAATTTCTGTCATCGCTTATGGCAAGTCACATACCAATTGCACTAGCTCACGGATGGTTGTATTTCAAAAGGAGCGCGCATACCAATGCACCAGCTTAGTCATACTTCAAAAGGGAAGAAACGAAGGAGGCATAGGAAGGAAATAGTTGGCATTACATTCCAAACATAACTCAAGATATTTAATTGAAATACTGTACATTGTATTATAATGACCTCCAGTATGTAATCAAGATTACATTAGTAACTACTACCGAGCAAATCCCAACAAATAAATAATAGTGAATACTCACCAAGCTTCCTGCTCTGCAAAGCAAACTATGACAGCCTCTGGAGCCTGAGATAGCCGTGTCGCTTTACCCACTCCTCTTTCCGACCTCTATTAGTGGAGTGTGCTGGCAACTTAATGCTGTCTTCGGCCGCTTTGTTTAAAAGGAGAACGATAGAGATGGATAAATCATTGCTGCATCTCACTGGTAATTTTACTAGCCTGCTATTGTAAGGAAGTGACTGTTGGCAAGACTGTTGGATATCATGTATCAAAGGGCATCTAAGATTGATTGCCAATTTGAGACACCTGCCCTGTTAGGAAAAACATTGTGTACTGTGCAAGGACTGTGTTTTTTGTTTGTTTGTTTTAAATATACAGTATATGAAATAGTTAAATGATCTTACAAACAAAAATACATGTAGTTCTGTTGACCACATTTTGATTTTTAAAAAAGTGTTTCTTCCTGCCAAAAAATGTAATAATTCTAACATTTTTTAGTTCTTTTTTTTTTTTTTACTTCAAATAATAAATAGAAAATATTAATGTAAAAATATCAAGGCAAATAGTATGATTGTTCAGTATAATGAACACGAGATTGAATCATTTTTTTCAACCAACTCAGTATGGCCTGAAAGTAGGTGGATGCCACATGAGTCATTTTGAACCTCCATCCATTTTCTTGACCGCTTATTCCTCTCAAGGGTCGCAGGGGGTGCTGGCGCCTATCTCACCTGGCTCTGGGCAGTAGGCGGGGGACACCCTGGACTGGTTGCCAGCCAATCGCAGGGCACACAGAGACGAACAACCATCCACGCACACAAGCACACCTAGGGACAATTCGGAGCGCCCAATTAACCTGCCACGTATGTCTTTGGAATGTGGGGGAAGACCGGAGTACCCGGAGAAGACCCACACGGGCATGGGGAGAACATGTAAACTCCACCCAGGAAGGTCCGAGCCTGGACTCGAACCGGAGTCCTCAGAACTGGGAGGCGGACGTGCTAACCAGTCACCCACCGTGCCGCAAGAACCACTAGTCTTTTGTTATTAATGCACAGTGTGCATTAATAATTCTGGCCAAAGATTTACCTTACAAAATAACCTAAAGCCATCAGGTTTTGTAGCCATAAAAAGCAGGATTACAGACAGACATTCTTACATGTAGCATTCTTCTCCTTGTGTACATTTCGGAATGTTTGTTAAGCAAGCAAATAACTTATAGAGGATTGAAAATAATCATTTTGGAAGGCACTGCCAGATATTCCAAACGTTTCAGAGGTGCACCCTGTCAATCCACCTGCAATGTAAATATTCACATTTGTTCTCTCTTAATAATTACTCAGAAACACAGTTTTAAAAATTCACATTTTATTGTGCAAGTTTGGACACAAAAACAAGTTACACAGCTGAAATACTGAAAATGCCAAGTTCATCTTTAGGGCTTGCAAATTTTGTGTTCTGCTTTGCTCGCCACAGATGGATTTGTCTATATCCCTAAAACAGAACTTTCTACGTTTTGCCACAACCGTTTCCTCACAAAACGACTGACTCATTTTCTGGATTTTTATCCATTCCCGTAACAGAATTTTCTGCCTTTTTTGTTTACCATGTTTCCTCACAAAAAAAGTCAGACTCATCAGGAAGCTTTCCAAATTTGTTGCTATTCATTTTGAAATCACAGCAAAGTTCTGATTTCACAAATAGAGGCACAACAATAACTACTGGTAATCGATTGTCAAGCATAATCGACAACTATTTTGATAATTGTATTTGGGAACAAGTTTAACTTCGTCCAAATACTGTTTTCAGCCTGCTGACATGAAACATTCAATGATTTCTAAAGTCCTCCATGAAAGCGGAGTAATTATCTGAGGTTTTGTCTGAGAAAATAAGACATTTATCAGCTTTTACTTTGAAAAACAATGATCAACATTTTTGACAGTTTTCTGATGGATGTTAAAGAGTAAACCTGTAACTGAATCACAATAAATTTATTGAAAACATAGTCAGTTACTGTTATGACAACAATGGGAATTTGCATCCATAGTATGACTAACGTGTAATAGAAATGGAGTTTAACTGAGATGGAAGACTCGAGTCACACGTTTTGACTCGTCCTTTTTAGGACTTGCAACTTTCTTGGCAAAATCCATGAAATGCTCATCTAGACTGACTTGAATGACACAACTTGAGTAATCATCTTGTCTTATAGTGACAAATCTCCATTTTAAACACAGATGCCGTCTTTTTTAATGGGAATAAAATGTTTTGAGGTTTTTGTGTGTGGCACTTGCTTCAACATGGTACCCACTGAAACAAACATTTTCTTATCGTAATACTGGATATGTTTTCCATTTGTGCAGTTCCAGGTAGTCAGTTTGTTATTACAGTTTAATTTTAATTAGTTATGTTTTGCCCACCTACGTTTAAGAGCAACACGAATCACCAGATGAAGGGGATTATGGGAAAAAAAAAGCATTATACTCCAGAAATAACTACTCCCTTAAAGTGTTGTCTGAGCAAATGAAGCTTTTTTCACCCTTGTGCGTCCTCATGTGTGACACCATGGATGACTTCCGGGAGAAGCTGTTCCCGCACACGGAGCAGCGAAAGGGTTTTTCCCCCGTGTGTATCCTCATGTGCGACACCATGGTGGACTTTAGAGAGAAGCGTTTGCCGCACACGGAGCAGAAGAAGGGTTTCTCTCCCGTGTGCGTGCGCATGTGCACGGTCAGACTCAGCTTGTACGGGTAGCTGACGCCGCACACGGAACACGTGAACGGCTTCTCTCCCGTGTGCGTCCGCATGTGTGACAGCATGTGCGCCTTCTGAGAGAAGCGCTTGCCGCAAACGGCGCAAACGAAAGGTTTTTCCGCGTTGTGCGTACGCATGTGCGTGTTCAGGTTGCACTTATACGTGAAGCTTTTGGCGCACACGCTGCAGGTGAACGAGTTGGGCCGGCTGGTGGCCGGCCGCGAGCGCTTCGGGGGTTTGTTGCCGGCGGACCAGTCTGTGTCGCTGTCGGGGGCAGTTTCATTGTCATCGCCGTCAGATAGCGGCGCCAAGACGTCATCCGGTGGTGGGCGGGGTCTTCCGGGGGGATCTCCGCTTGGATCGTGAAGGTGATGATGAAGTTGGGACGACTGGGGTGTGTCATAGTCATCGTTATATTCATTGTTGTCCTCATTGTTGTCCTCGTCGCTCTTCACGACGATGAGAGTAAGCGGCAACTTGCGGAGGTCCTCCTCTTGTTTAACGTGGCAGGGCTGCCCACGCTCCAAAATGGAGGGCCCCCTTTGGGGCCGGTCTTCTGTTGGACACAAGTGACAGATGTTTGCTCACACAAGTTGGATTAGTAGTAGGGTGTGTATTGCTGCCATGCCAAAAATAAAAAATAAAGTTAACCATCATATTTTAACTTGAAAAACACCACGTTACAAATTTCTCGTTTTAATGTAATAAGCTTCATGTTATAACGCGATAAAATTCATGTTTTATAAATATAGTTCGGCCAATTTGCTTCGGCCTGTCAGGGACGTTGCTGGGTGGGGAGACGGAGGCTCAATGTTTTCCCTCCAGCCAAGCTGCAGAGTCAAGCGACTATCAGGGGCATATGCAAATATCGCTGTGCGAAACCACGCCGCTGATTGGCGGACAGATTCCGCGGACATGTTAGGATTTGATTCCTGTGTCTTGTCTACCTATGCAAATTCAGCTCTGCGGAACCCTGCTCCTGGTTTGTGGACCGGTTTAACGCTCATTCCTGGTTGGTTGCTGTCCTCGGCATCAGTTGTGAATGTTGTGTTTACAAACAGCAACATTACGGAGCCCCTAAGGTGACATGGTAGAGAAAAAAAAAAACTTTGCGTTCCCTCGCAAAACATTTTGCGTTCCCTCGCAAAACGAACGCAAAGTTGTTTTTTTCGCCTGCCATGTCACCTTTGCTGCGCCGTGAACACTTCCGGGTCATCTTGCATGTGAACAAAACAACTTTGCGTTCGAACGAAAAGATTGCGTTCCCTCGCAAAAAGTTGTTTTGCGAGGTTTGCGTTCCCTCGCAATCTTTGCGAGAGAACGCAAAGTTTTTTGCGAGGGCACGCAATCTTTGCGTTCCCTTGTTTTGCGAGAGCACGCAAAGTTTTTTTTTTCTTTCTACCATGTCACCGTAGGGGCTCCGTAGAAATCCATCCATACCTTTAACGTGGTATTTTTCACATTTCAGCGTTATGAAAGGTGCTAAATAAAAATTATGATTCATCTATCAATTATTTAATTATTAATTGATAAAACTGATTTAAAAAAAATCTGTACCTTTGTTTTAAAAGAATAAATTGTTTAAAATTGGAAGTCCAGAAAATGTATAAGCAAACTAATTATAATTCAGTTTCTTTTGTCCATGTCAGAAAAATAGGCAAAAATGTTCATCTGTGTTTTCCATGTTTGTAAACATCTTATTTATTACTATTATGTTTAATGGTATAGCAAGACAAATTTCACGGTTGTGATATTTTTCACTTTTTTTTTTACACAGTTGTAGATAACGCTCAATTTCGTGCGTAGCTGCAAAGGGCGGCCCAGCCAATTATTGGGTTTAGGGGCAACTACTTTTTCACAACACTGACTGTACAGTATGAACAACTGGACATGATTGACGTCCCATTGCTTTGTGTACATGCCATTGTTGTCGGTGGGTATCGAAACCGGACATGAGCTTCACGAGAAACGATTGTTTAATCACAATCATTTACACCCAGAGTGGAAATGCGTTTGTGTGAGAAAAGAAACTGTTGACTGTCAAAGTGGAAGTTTTGAAAAGCGACCTTGGAAGTCAGTATTGTTGGAAAAAGCTTCGACTTGTCGTCGGTGTCGCTCGGTCTCGTCTCTCGCACGACAAAGTTGCTCCTCATACGAAGCGATGGTTTTTTCAAACAGTCCGAAGATTTCGTCGGCAGCAGCCATGAGTCGCTCCCTCACCAACTCTTTCAACATTTTCAGCTCCTGTCGTACGCTTTTACTCGCACTCGCAAAAATTTTCCAAATCTTCAGTGGTGTCGGTGGAGGAAAAGGAAGCCACGCTTCCGTCTTTTTCTGCTTGGACGCTTGCTTTACGGCAGTTGAGGGACGTCAGGCACGTCATGCTGCCGCCATCTTGCAGCGGTATTGGAAGCGCAATATGTATGTAAGGAAGGACACTGTGGGCACTGCACACAAGAAGAGGCTAGGGAGTGTTATAGCACAGTCAAATATCTTTGCAGCTCCTCGGCATTTTATTTTTTATTTCAAAATACATGCATACTACATTATTTTCCAGCCCTCTACGGACACCAAATCAGTAATTATGACAGATCGATGGGTGGCGGTAATGCGCCATTTCAATTTCCTAACCGCCGTTAAACACAAAGAAGAAGTAGAAGGTCGAAGAAGAGGAAGAAGACGGCGAAGAAGAAAGTCAGAAGCACGTTTGTCATTGTTGTAGTGTTTCATGCTTGTTTGGCAACTATCAGGAATATCAATGTTTCCAAAAACGACTTGTGTTGGGGCAGCGACTTTGCGTTTTTCGAAATCGGTTTACAACAAAGACTTGAGCTGGTTCTCTGCATATGGAGGCAGAAGCCGACTCCAGGCCCGACATTATGGCAGTCGGGTTTCTGCGAGGAAGGCTCGGAATGTAGGAAAGCAGCCCATAGAAAATGTGCACATCCCAGGACTAGAACCGATCACTTATGCGGAAAAGATGCACTTTGTCCCGGGGCTAGCTAAACCTGTTTTCCCACCGTGGAAAAGGGAATTAAGGGATCCCCGGTATTTCAGGTCTCCCCCAAGTCAGGAGATGCCGTTGTATAAAGAGACGCCGTGTTATGTCTTCAATCAGAGGACCAGCATACTGGAAGGTATCGTCAGTTTTCAGTATGAGCTTCAATTTTCAACATCTTTCAAAACGGTTGCTTAAAGCATGCGAAGACAGATTCTGAATAAACTACCCACGAAAGGGGTACCCTGTCGTGCTCTCAAGTCCAAAGTGTCAATTGAAATATTCACACCTGAAGAATAATTATTACAGAATAAAAGTCAACTGAAGCTACCAAGTGTGTTCTTTCAGACGGGAATTTAGGCTCCCGAGTGGCTCCTCGATTTTTGTTTTTGTCGATTCTATTATTTAATTTCTATTAGTTTATTAGTTATTAGAATCAGAAATGTTTATTTTTGTCGTTTCACAGTGAGTGTACTACTAAATTAATTGTACACTTAATTAATTACTATTTTAATAATAGGCAGTGGATAGCGCTGTTTTGCCGTGAGAGGCAAAGTTTTTTTTTTTCTTCTCGCCACTAAAGAGATCTTGGTAAAAGATCTTGCTATTTTAGCCAGAAAGTCAGTGAACATTTATTTTTGCCCCGATATGGATGGCGTTTTTTTTTTTTTTTTTTTTAAAGTGGGCAAGGAGATAACAGAATGACTTTGTATTCTCCCCTCAGGTGTTCGACAGGCCCTTTGGTTAACCAAAAGTATGCCAATCTCTGGTTTGCCACCACAGTTTCTATCTCTGACAGAGAGTCCTGCCAATCAGTTACCAAATCAGGAAAACCGTGTTCAGAATGCCATCAACCATGCCCGCTTCTGGGACACAACTGAGGAGCGACCAGTAAAATACAGGTATTTTTTTGTCAATGTATACCCTGCTATTCGTAGAACTGTATCTGCCTCATTTTAAGTATCGGGTACTTATGGTTTTTCATGCTACATTCATGGTAGCAATTTTTGGTCAAGTTTATTAAGTCCAACCTGTCTGGGAGCAAATACTTGCTCAACTGTAAATCTGTAGATCAAGGCACCACTGGCACTTTATATAGAGTATTTATTTGTATGAAATAGTCTACACTTTTATCCAAAGTAACTCTGCCTCCAGTTAGGAGCTGAATAAGGACTTGTGCGGAAACATTGCTTAACATTGGGTCTCGTAGTCCCATCTTCTTGATGAAACGATAGGTACTACAAAAATATCATAACTTAACTCTAGATTCGCTGAACATGTTTCTTTTGTATTGGTCTTTCTTAGGAGCACACTCCTCTTCAACCTGCTCCATCTTTGTGCCACACTTCAATCCAGCCATCCGTTGATTGGAAGGAGAATGCTATCTGAAAAATACTCATTGGCAGCTTCATGGAAAAGAGGTATGCCATCGAAATGATTACGAGCAAGTGCAGTTTATTTTTGATTAGGATTTGAATAAAGGTGCAGACACCAGAATATATGTTCACCATCAGTACCATATGAATGGAATCAGTATGCCATTATCATGAACCAGGGAGTTGTGTGAAAACTAACAGAATGGATGGATAAACAAACAGATACATTGCTATCATTTTAAAACTGAAAACACTTTGGTTTGGTCGACGTCAGCTCTGTTTTTATAGTTTAAGCACCACATAAAGTCTGTCTGTCTGTCTGCCTGCCTGCCTGCCTGCCTGCCTGCCTGCCTACCTTTAAGACGCAGCTATGTATGTATACACCTGAGTGTAAGATGCAGCATGTGACTTAGAGTATAGTCCCAAAAAAAATGACATACAATAGCTTGAACCATTTATTTAATCCTTGGTCAAGATTTAATCTAAACGTTACATTAAAGCTTCTGATTATGATTTGTGCACTGAAAGTTTTTTTTAATTTTTTTTATTATTTTTTGTCTTGTCTGTACCAGGCAAAAACTTGTTACAGGTTCGGGGTCAAAATGGCTTACTATATAACAGCATGGATCCTCTCCCAAGGATTTCTGGGAAACAGCAAGTGTTAGAAACAGCAGATCATATTCTTGAAACGTTTTATCCTGTGTCTCCTTTGGTGGACCTGCAAATAGTGAATGTGTACAAGGAGGAGGTGAACTGCACAGGTGAGGAATGGCTCTGTTATAGTGCTGTGAATCAAATCATCTTGAGTATGAAGTATATGATCATGCATCACACACACACAACATTATTAACTGCATTTGAGACCATTTTCAATTGTTTTCAATCAGGTTACAGAGGAAAGCAGTATTACCCTCATGCCCACACACTTTATTTTGTGGAGGGAGAGGAGACTCGCTGCAAACTTCGCCCAGAGCAGTTCAGAGCTAAAATGATCATGTTCCTTTTTGGAAACGCTCTGGCACGTGCACGTATGCTCTATGGGGTAAGTGTGTGTGCGTGAGCTTGCTTCCTCAGTCAGGGATTTGGTGATACAGTGCAGTTATAACATTTGTTAGATCATAACGTTTTTGAAAGAAAACCATTAGCCTCCAAAAAAAAAATAAAAAAATGTTTTTGTCGGATCTTTGTGAATTTGACTAACTGCTTTCCATTTTCTTCTCTTTCTCTTTCTCCCCCTCATCCTCTGTTCATACATGCTTACATACGTCTAGACCAAGCCATACAGTGTCTTGGATCATCCTATCACAATACAGGCAGTCGGGACCAACGGCAGACTATTCCAGTTTATTGTTTTCCAACTCAACACCACGGATCTTAGTGGTGACGATGGCATCAAAAACCAGGTTTTTATCTGATGATTTGTACTGTGAGGGGTAATGATGCACTAGAACCTCGAATTTTGAGAAGACTAAAAACAGCTTTGAGGTATAGTTCGATCAGCTTGCAAACAGTTTTTTTTTTTTTTTTTTTACTTTCAATTCAATCTAGGGTCACACCCAGATCTAAATACTGCTGTAGAGGTTGAATCTTGAAATACCTTGAGTAGTATATCTGTCAATGAAGTACAGTAAGCAACAAGATATTACAAAAACAAAACACACCATGACGTGACAAAAGAAATTCAAGATCAAGTAAGAAGGAAAATGATTGACACCAATTGGAATAGGTTGCAAAGCCATTTTAGGGTTCTATGCAAATATGGCAAAGTCTGGTATTTGATTTCATAAATTCAAAGTTTTTCAGGCCTTTTAATGTGTTCCAGTGTGGGAGAGGCCAATGTGCAAATATATACTAATTAATTCCTACATTGTATATGCTTTTTGTAAGTTAGCACTATTGAATTCACTTGTTTTAGGTGTGGTTGGATGAAGATGCCTTGCTCTACGATTCTGCAAAAGTCAAACCAGTGATCTTCAGGAAGGAAGTGAAGGTAATTGCTTCCTAGCTAGCCCTTTAAATTAAAGCTGACTTGATTGTTTTTCACAATTTAAAAGTGTCGAATTATTTTGCCAAAATATTATTCAAGAATTATACTTTAGAAATCTATAAACTAAAATCTATAAATTTTTTGTGTGCTGCTAAATTAGAGGTACCGTAATTTACGGATTATCGAGCGCACCTGATTATCAGCCGCACCCAGTACATTTCTAAAGGAAAAAGCATTTTGTACATACATAAGCCGCACCTGACTATAACCCGCATTGTCCCGCATTGAAACATGATATATATATATATATATATATATTAGGGGTGTGAATTGCCTAGTACCTGACGATTCGATTCGTAACACGATTAACAGGTCACGATTCGATTCGATACCGTGTGTGTGTGTGTGTGTATATATATATATATATATATATATATATATATATATATATATATATATATATATATATATATATATATATTAGGGCTGCACAATATATCGAAAAAATATCGATATCGCGATATTGGCCCTTGCAATATGCATATCGCAAAGGCATGCAATAAGTTTTATATGGAATTTTATGCTTTTTATATGAATTTGACCAGTCAGATGCTAACTAAAATGTGCATCGCCATTCAATAAAAAGATTAGGGGCTGTTTTGTTGGCAAAAGGCAGGTTGTACAAAGTATTAACATTTGGAGTGCTAGTAATAGTATCACACATGATTTGACGTACAATTTTCATGTATTTTTTTCCCCAGGTGATTTTGTTGTAATATTAGTTGTGGTGCAACGAAAATGTTTAAAGTATTTTATTTTTTTATGTTTCTGTTTAGATACCAGCTGGTCTTGCAGGATACAAGCCAGAGACATTCAGTAAATTCCTAGCCTTGTACCTTCACGGCGCTGTGGACTACTAAAGACTCTAGGCCTTGTTGTGACTCAACTACGAATCAGTGTGTCTGTGTGCAAGTTTGAGAAAGCTTGGGGGAAATGATGTCTCAAGACTCCCTTAATATTAAGTGAAAATTTTAATTGTATGACTTATATTAGGTGCTAATCATGATGAAACCTATCACTGTTGTTGGGCCGAAACCTCAGAAGTCACAATTTGATAACTTTTATTTTATTTTATTTTACATATTGACCAATCTAATCTAATGTATTGAAAATGGTTTGTTCAGTTTGATGATGCAATGTTAATGGTTGAACAAACGCGATGATTTGGGGGTCTCCTGAAATTGTGAAAAGTAGTCATTTTGGAGACACAAGGTTTTGGCCCAACACCTACCCTATGCTTATTTGCTAGACTCAAATCATGTTATGTAACATGTTTAAATAAATGATTGTTTCAGTCAAGGGTTACAACTGTCCCAGTAGAGTTTAATCCTGGGGTCTCCCACGGGTAGTTTACAATACATCACTGGAAAAAAATAAATAAATCAACAACAGTAAAAATTGGAATCAGACTAACACTGTGTACAAATTGATTACGTTTTGTCTTTTTTATGTTGCATGACTAACTCACTCGAGATATGTGGAAGACGCTTGAGTACTTAGAGTGGATACAACAAATCTAAAGACCCCCATTAAATAACCACAATTTTGTGGTATATAAAAACACGGACAACCATTCATGTGGTGGCATTTTGACTTTTTACTATGGGAGCGCAAAGGATGGGGCCCAACACATAGGCCTACATGTTATGCTTTTAGAGAGTTGGCCCTTGCTATTGGACTTTCAGCGGTAAGGCTGCAAGCCGTGGAGCCATGTTTGCATCCTGCAAAAGATGTGGGGACTGGAGATAAATGAGAGTCTGCGCTGGAAAATTCAATGAAGCTACAGAGACACAATGTGACAAGAACGTTTGTATTACTCGCATGCAGACAAACCTGTGGCTGTTTGAAGACTGTAGATGCTTAATTGGTACTGAACTCTGCTGCAAACATACCACCCTCATGCTGGTCAAAGAAGATTTAGGCTCCAGCACCCCCCCAAATGGATGGATGGATGGATGGATTTCTTTTACCTCAAAAGAGGACAAAACTGATCTGTACAGTCTTCCCTCGCTATAACGCGGTTCACTTTTCGCGGTCTCGCTGTATCGCGGATCTTTTTTTAAGTGCAATTTTGCATATTTTTTTTACAGTAATATACCCATTTTATAAAATTTATGAAGGTTTGAACATTGTCAATGTTTGAACAAGAGAGAAATGTGAGAACATGTAAATGCCTCAATGAGAAAAGTGTATAAATTGTGCGGTCGGGGATTTTAGAGCCTTAAAACATTTATAAGAGTTGTAAAACATAAAGCTAACTACTTCGCGGATTTCATTTATTGCGGGTATTTTTTGGAACCTAACCCCAGCGGAAAACGAGGGAACACTGTACATGCTTAAAAAAAAAAAAAATCTCTTTAGTTATGCATATAGCTCCACCTAGTGGAATTCTACACTAGTCACTAGTTCACTTTTTTTTTTTTTTTTTAAAGCAGTCAATACAAACGATGAGATTAGGGTTTTTTGGGTTTTTTTGCTTTGCTTTGCTTTAGGTACTTATGTTGGAAAATGAGAGGTCAGATGGAATAGCAAAAAAAAAATAAAAAATGGAATGCTCGGTCGGGTCAACGGAAGGAGCTATACCGGTAAATGTTGATATCAGTGGGACAGAAGTAAATGCGATCATTAAACAGAAGTGGATGGAAAATAGCCAAAGCAGTAAAATAAAAAGTCGCTTTGGAGAGGAGTGATTGGAAGTGACAGAAAACAAGCACTAAAATCAAGAGTTAGATACACACAGGCATGAACGATATACTTTGACTATTGGGAAATTTTGTATCACGGTAGTATGAATTGCGTGTTATCTTTTTCCCCCCGTTATTTTGCTGGGAAATAGGTTAGTAGGCATCCCTGGTTCACGCTACCTACCAGTAGAGGACGGTAATGCAGCCAAACGTTTCCTGCAACTGCCATAAAACAGCAGAAGAAGATGAAGAGGGAAAATTTATTCATTCTTGCAACTTGCTATGGTCTAAACAAAAACAAAAAAGCGACCAAGGACGTGATTTGAGTCCGTGGACCACCCGGTAAGCTATCAAATAATCACGATATACTCAAAGTTGCACGTGTTTGAGTATTACGTGGAACGCCTTAGCACTGACTCAAACACGTGACCAGAACAGTTAGTGTGTTGTGTACTTGTCAAATAGTGTACATTTCCCTTTTCAGATTAACTCCAGGCTACCTTGAATCATTTATTTAAAAAAAAAAAAATGTTCACATAAGCAATCTGTCACTTTCTTGAAACCGTTGTCAACCGCACAAAATTTTCAGTCGTGTTAACATCACTGGCATACAAGTTTATGCAGATGTAACAAAAGCATATTGCACTCCCAGCACTTTAAATGAAAAGAGGTGTTATCCGACATTTTGAACTATTGGTTACAATGCGAGACGTTCTGTCCATTCTAAATTAATGTCATCTTTAGCCGGTCGAATCGAAATGTGAATTGCACAGCATTGTAGTCAGTCAACAAATAAAGGAAGTGTATGGTATATTTTTATCCGTCAGCCATTAAGTATGTATTTCTATCACCACAGCTTTCATATAGATCAGAGGTGCCCAAGCCCGGTCCTCGAGTCTCCCTATCTAGACTGTTTTAAATTTATCCCTCCTCCAACACACCACCTGAATTAATGATCGGTTTATCAGCAACCTTTGTAGAAGTCCCGGTAACGATCCTTCCTGATCGTACGAATCAAGTGTGTTGGAGGAGGGAAACATTTCAAACAAGCTGGATATGGGGCTCACGAGAGCCAATAGGAATAGGGCATCCAATAGGATATGGTATGTTTATGTCAAAATGTATTGCAGTGTTGAAAAAAGATGGGGCGCTGTGTTTATCAATTTTTGTAATGATCAATATTTTCTCCCTCTGATAAAATAAAAAGCCCAATTGAATCATGTTTGCATGGATGTGATGTGCTAAAATAGATTACTAATTAACTTATGATGGTTGTTTTATTAGCTTTTACAGTATGAAGACCAATAAATCGTACAAGCTTGTGCTACACAAGAAAGGTTTTGGTGTAAATGGTAAGTTAAAAACGTCACATACATTACAATATTGTTTCTCTTGGGTTATTTTGTAATAAATCATTTATTTTTTTCAGATGATGAAGTGGTGGTCAATCCAAAAGTTTTCCCCCAAATCTGCCTTGGGGACGTAATTGAGATTGCACATCCCACTGATGAGTTCAGGTGAGCTTGTACCATAGGAGGGAAGTTACTATAGAGAGAGTAGGCAGTGTTTATTTGTTATAGTTTGACAGATTTTAAATTAGCTTATTCTTACCCTAATGAGCCATTGCCCTTCCTCTTTGTGTTTAAAATATGCAGTCCCCTTTTGCTGCAAGTGAAGAGTTTAAAAGAAGACCTTCAAAAGGGTATGTCCACCTTTTTCTGTAATTCACATGGAGCAGGAAAAAAACTATTTGTGTGTATGTATGCTGCCAGTCAAAAGGTTTGGAACACCCCAATTTCCCTCCAGCTTTTTAAGTTGAAATTCATGCAGTTCATTGGGCTCTGAAACGAAAGCACTGACTGAACAAATAAACAATTTGTTACAGAAAAATAAATAAATAAATAAAATAATAGACTCAATTAGTAGTGCTCTGAACAATCGGCCAATTTCTTGGAAAAGTATGTTGTCGTCATTCGTCGCCTTTAAATGCTGATCACAAAAACAGTCACCTGCAACTTGTACCTTGCAGCCTGCAGCCAACTAGACATCAGCCTATCTGCAGTTTAATGTCCCCACCCTCTTCCCTTAACCCTAACAAAGAATGATCAATCTAGAAATGAAGTCATGATATAATGTTTGTACATTTTCTACACTGGCAGCTGGAAATGATGTCCTGTTTTTGTATAAGAAAGGGATGGAAATTTAGATAAAATGTTTTATTTCTGTCTGTAAATCAGATTGATCAGTTAATTGAAAAAATAAATGACAGATTATTAAAATAATCGTTAGTCAGCTAAAATTGTACAATTGTATTATATGGTTTCGGATTCCGTACCAACCGATCTCACTCGTGGATGATCGTTATCAGAATCGGTGGAATAAACCCTTTATTGAAACACCAGTAGAATCCGTGGCGTAAGAGTAGAACAGCTGGCACAAAGACATTTTCAGATATAGGTAGATAATCACACTTGATAGGTGAAAAGGACCCCCAGATTCCCACTATTAGTATAGAAGAGTTAATTTTCCCTGTGTCACTATTGACATTCATGCTTCATCTGACTTTTGGGTTGTAAATAGATAGAAGAATTGATACATAGATGCTTTATTCATCGTTTGGGGGAATTTACACTGTCACAGGAATATTATTCACAATCTCCTCCCTCTACTAAAAAAAAAAAAAAAAAAAAAAAAATGGACACAACCAATAATTATAAAAGAGACAAACAAAATACCAAAGGAGCAGGGATCCTAATCAAAATTGACATCGCCTGAACCCTATTTGGTCGTGGCAATGATACAACAAAGTCAAACTTTCTAAATGCATTCTGTTTCTTCATTTTCCATTCCACTTCAGAGACGATCAGTGTGGATCAGGCTGTGGCACAAGCCTTCAGACTCCGTGCATACCAAGATGTCATTGTTAACATTGTTGACCCAAAGGTTTGTTAACTTATTTTCTCATCTACGATAGCTTTCTAAAGTATAGTAGTATCCCCACTCCATCGAGGGTTCCTGGTTCACAGTCCCATTATTTCACTTTTTTTTTGTCCTGTTGTAACTCACTTATATTCTTTATGTTCTCTTATCTTTATTGCCTTTTTTCCCCCTCTGTTTTGGAGTGTATTTCTACTTTTGGCCACTAGGTGGTGACACAGTAGCACATTGTGTATACTTTAAAAGAAGAAGAGAAAAGAGAAATAAATGCCAGCCTAATTTAAATATACAGAAAGCAAGGGCTGGCTACAAGTTCAATTTGTAATGTACGTCCTTGTGAGATGAGTTTGTTAACTTGGAAAAAAGCAAATTTGTTCATAGTAAAAATAGGGATTGCACTGTTACAGTATGTTTCTTTTTTAAATATGTTTTTATTATTTTAACATGCGTTTAAAAGCCTTAAAAAGACAAGTGTCAAAAATGGTATAAAAACATGCACAGGAACTAGGGAGTATATAAAATAGGGTATTTCTATATTGCGGATTTCACTTGTTGGGGAGGTGGTCTGCGACTTTATTTTGACAAATGAAAACCTCTAAAGTGTATCCACAAAAGCGTATTCCTATTAGTCAACATTCATAGTCAACATTCATATTTGTGAGTGTAATGTGGCATAATGCGAAAAACTTCAAAGGGTATTGGTATTGTATTTTGGAAACTGCTGTATAAGCTATGCAACTATCCCCCCCCTCCATTAATAGGATGTCACTCTGGACTTGATGGAGCTGACATTTAAGGACCAGTACATTGGCAGGGGTGACATGTGGAGACTAAAAAAGAGTTTGGTAAGGGTTGCATAAATATTCATCTGGGTTTAATGTGTTTTAGGTCATTGGTGCATATTTTGTTTTGTCTTCTGTAGGTGAGGACATGTGCCTATGTGTCACAGAAAGTGGAGTATGCTGGAATCAGGTACGTTAATACTATATCTTTCATGATTTATTTCAAATCTGTTTATTATAATCCAACTTTATTTGTAATGCACTTTGAAACACAACCAATGCTGAAAAAAGTGCTGCACATAATATCGAATATAAACATAAAACAACAATTAAAAAGAGTAAAACTTTAAAAGCAAGGATCATATGGTTTTAGGAAGAGTTGAAATATAATGCACAGTGGGGTCATTCCCCAAGTTTGGATGCAGCAACCGAAAATGCTCTATCAACTCTGAGCTTCTGCTCCGTCTTCGGCATGCCCAGGAGCAGCTAGCTCGTTAGCTGACCTGAGGCACCCGGCAGGAGCGGAGGGTTGGACTAATTCAGAGAGGTCAGGTGGGGCAAGATCAGATCGCTGGCGTCAGGCCGTAATCTCCCGCATGGAAGTTTTGAACATGTTCAAAATTTCTCGGTGACAAAAAAAAAGCTGTTTGCGATGATTGAAACTGTTGGCGAAAATCTGTTGCGATCATTTGCGACCTTGAACGAATCGTGACGAAAATTTGACATCCGCTACCCTTGCAAACATTCGCCACTCAACGGGATACAGGCTTGATGAAAATTCCAAAACTGCTATAACCCTGGTCAATACATATGGGTGTTATTTTTACACATTTTTGACCAATCTAAAGTGTTGAATACTGCTTTGACGATACAATGTTAATGGTTGAACAAACACCAGCGCCTTCTCTGGGCCCAAGCTCAGTGAAAAAGTGAGCTGTGGTCATGAAAAACATATTTAATGCTTATCATCATTTTTGAAGTGTGCTAACAATTTGTTCCACATGTGTATTTGTTGTGCTAGATCCCAGGCAAGTGAACTGTGGGTGAAGGGGGAGAAAGTAACCTGTGGATACATCAGTGAAGACACCAGGGTAAGACAGAGGCTCAATTTAAGCTAGAACAGGACATTCAGAAACTGAATACATGGTGATCTCCATTACTATGGAAGTTCTAAAGATCCACTGATGTAATCTATTTTATGTACAAACAGTCTTGGCACAGATGAGCGCATAGGTCTAAGTTGTGCTTGTTTCTGCACTGTGTAACCGTTATTGGCTCTGTGCATGAGGCTTTGTAGCCCGTTGTAAGTAGAAGTTCCGCCTCCACATCCTCAATCGTCCAATCACAAATGATTGACGTGGTAGCTTAAAACAAGTCCAAAAACTTTTATTTTAGTCAGAAAATACTGTTTATGGAATTGTGCCATCTTTTGAATTGCTGTTGTGGGGCGGTAATAGATAAACTGTCTTTCATGTTAATTAATGCTTCATTTGCCTTTATCCCGGATGATAGATCAGATATTGTTTGTTGTAATAAAGATGAATTAATTGCTTGCTAAAAATATACTAGAAAAATACATTGAAAAATAATTGCAAATTAAATTGTAATGACAATTTTGAGGGAACAACAATCGCAATTAGATTATTTTCCAAAATGGTTTTGCCTTATTAATAGAAATGAGCAACTACAGGGGTTATTTTCATAAGTAAACAAGTCATCGTTATTTACGGGATCCACTGGAATCACAACGCAAGCTGAAAAGCTGAGCAAAACTCTGACACTTTAACTTTGGACAAGCGACGGCCACTTTATACAGACACTTTTTACCTGTCCAATGTTCGTGCCTTCCCTTTATCAGTGATTTACATGAAAAGAAATCGAATAGCATTTTCCCCACCCAAACCGTTGTCTTTATTTTCAAATGTTTGATCCAATTTCATATAGAGAATCAAATTTAAAAGGATTAATTACTGTATTATAATTTAAACTGTAGAAAATGAAAAACAAATGTGTGTTGAGTTGTCTACAATGCATGCCGTTGGCGTCGGCTCAAATCTACCTACCGTATTATTACAGTATTATTATTATTATTATTATTATTTTAATTTCAGAAGTCACAATTGGTTTCAAGTCTGATGCTGAGACATACTCAGGTGTGACTTGTATTAAAATTAGAGGTCGGACTTGCACCCAGGATCCTTGTTCCGTAATCGTGTTGATGTGTAAATAAATAAAATGATTTCTACCTTCATTATGAACAACTCACTGTTTATATTTGTTCTCCTAAATTTTATACTTAATACAAGCACATTCAACAAAGCGAATCTTTTGACATGAAACATTGTGACCTTGTGATGCAGGTTGTGTTCAGATCCACATCTGCAATGGTTTACATCTTCATCCAAATGAGCTGTGAGATGTGGGACTTTGACATTTACGGTTAGTTAGTTGACTTGCTTTTCATCGTACACTTCACATGCTTTTCGATTAGTTTTTTGTTTTTGTCTCATCTCAGCATTTCACTTATAGGTGATTTATACTTTGAAAAGGCTGTGAATGGTTTCCTTTCAGACCTATTTGGCAAGTGGAAGGTTTGTGAGTTATCTTTTGGTTTGGCCATTTTCATCTACAACACGCTGTATGGAAAATGTAATAATTTGTCATGTATTGCTGTTTTGAATAGGATAAGAATTGCAGTCATGAAGTGACAGTTGTGCTTTTTTCACGTACATTCTACAATGCCAAATCAAAAGGTGAGCCACTCATCATCTGAATGTTTGCACATCAATATTGCATTCATGGGTTATGAGTGATCATCTTTTACAGATGAATTCCCTGAGAGTCTGAGAGCGTCAATCCAACAAGATCATGAAGGACGTTTTTATGAGGACTTCTATAGGTATTTGACACAATGCAATTAAATGAGGTGGCGGCGAAATAGCAATGATAAGTCAGTTTACTTTTGTGATTAGAGTTGTGGCTCAGAATGAGAGACGGGATGAGTGGACCGCCTTATTAGTCACTGTCAAGAATCTCTTCATTCAGTATCCTGTCCTGGTGCGACTTAAAGAAGCAGGTGCAACGTTTGGATGACTTTTGCTGGAAGTTGGTTCCGGATGTTGTGTATTAACTCGGAACTTTGTCTTTTCTCATGGCAGATGGCTTTCCAGTTGGATATAATTCAACTTCTGCTCAGGGAAACTATTTGGAAGCCATCAACCTTTCTTTTAATGGTTGGTGCACTAATTTAATTAGAGAAAAGTTAAAGTATATTGTAAAAAATGAATATTTGTTTCACTTGTTACTAACGCTGCTCCCCTAGCTGCCAATAGCAAAGTTGTTCAAGGCCCAGTCTGCCGGTTTCACTCAGGAAAATGCACTTTTTAAATACAGGATTTAAACAAACAAGCTACTTGTCAATTTACAGATGTGGGCTTCTCTTAATTTCTAGTGGTGATTTTGTCCTAAACAATCACCCTCCAGCCTGTATTTTTCCATTTTGTGTTTGTTTTGTAAACAGCGGGACGTTTCTGTGGAAACACAGTGTTTACACTCCTCCAGCCAATCGCAGAGCGGGGGGGGGCGTGTCGCAAACGGGGCCGGGCGAACGTGTCGGCTGCGTGACGTCATTCCCGCGGCAATTTGAAAGCACGCACAGATTATTATTTTTTTTTTCACTCACTCACTCACTCACTCACTCACTCACAGAAGCTTACATGTGTGAATGAGTGAATGTAAAAAAAATAATCCGTGCGTGTAGAGGCCCAAATATTGATATCGCTGTTGTACTCAGTTCATTATGGCTGACGATAGAACCAGGATACAGAGACCTGTCACCTTCAATTAATATGGGGCTGGTGGCTGTTTGATCTTGACGGTTCCTTTGAAATATTTGTCAAGGTTTCAGATCTACAAAGCTAATATTCTTCCATTTTCTTTTAGTTTTGGACAAGCATTATATCAATCGTAACTTTGACCGGACCGGTCAGATGTCGGTTGTCATCACGCCGGGTGTGGGGGTGTTTGAAGTTGACCGTCTGCTGATGATTCTGACCAAGCAACGAATGATTGACAATGGTAAGTGCAAACGTACTTATGGTAATGATTCTGACACATTTTAATTATGGAATCAAGTTCAACCAAGTTGACTGTCTTCATCAAAGAATGTCAAATGAAAACTATATACTCCTCATGACATGATGGACATGATGGAAAAATTGTGCAAACAAAATTACTCTTTGCTGTATTCTTATCTATAATGCCAATATATTTTAAAGACAATGTCCGATCCATTAGGGCAGGGAAATTAATCGAAATTGAATCATGATTTCAACATTTTTTGGCTTCTCACAATCATAACTTTATAATAGATAAGAATGTCAATGTTTCGAAGTTGCTACTTTGTGGAAAGCACCGTGTTGCTTGTTCAGCAAGCATGTTACGTATACGTTACTCTGGCCTTCCTGATTGTGTTTTAAGCTTTTTAATGACACTCCAGTTGAAGTTTATAGTAAAACTAAACACGCAACTAGAAATAAAATTCAGACATTGCGTATTCAAAGAAAGACCCAGTCTGTTTCTATTTAGAAACATTGCCAGTGCAAATGCTAAAGTCAATGTAAAACCACATTGACATGCTAATGGCAAATGAGACCGACTTCCGGGACTGACATCTCATCAAATAATGAATATTCACACACAACCTCTATAGGAACACATACAGACATGTAATATAACAATTCTATATAGCTGGCCTCTCACTTTAATTATCTTTAACTCATTCACTCCCAGCCATTTTCACAGAAGCAATCCCGTTCGCTTCCGGCTGTTTTACTGAATTTTGACTGATTTTGCAAGGCCCACAGAAAATTGTGTTCAATTGCTATAAAAGGAAGCATGGAAACTACCAAAAGAAAGATTAAAGTCTCTTCTTTCATCAGGAAAAAAAAGTATGTTCCTATCTGTTTCCGTTTTGCAGCAATTAGCATTAGAAGAGAGCTAAGTTTCATCAGTTTTCACAAATCTATTTAAAATTCAAAGTAATTTAGCTTTTTTTCTATATGGCCCTGGTTGATCTCCTTTGCTCTGCTGCCACCTGCTGACCGTTTGTGTAATAACTACCATTTCTGCAACCGTTCTTTGCAGTTGAGAGGCTGCATCAAAGCCTTCTGTATGCTCTAGCATAAAAAAACAAAAAAACAAAAAAACGTATAAATACGTCTTTGGGACACTTAAAACATGAAAAAAAAACATATTTACACGTTATTGGGAGCAAATGAGTTTTAATGACGTTTCATTGACAATGTTATAACAAACATCTTACAATTTGTCTTTTATTCCAAACTATCAGAGAAAAAAAAAAAGCAACAGCAACCTTTTTTCTCTTAAGTCAATGACCTGTCCTCAGGCTGATGTCATCCACAACTTTTTCTAGCAATGTCCCATGTTGAGTTCCTCACTCCATGCACCTCCACAAACGCATACCCCTGCCTCAAACATATATCGTCTTTGAAGTCTATTGTGATTTTTTTTTTCCTCATGTTTCGCTTTTAATTATTTAACACTCTTGTTGGTACAGCAATGCAAAATATCTTACAAATCTTAAAAATATTATTCTAGGTATTGGTGTTGACTTGGTGTGTATGGGAGAACAGCCATTACATGCAGTACCGCTCTTTAAGGTAAAACACAAAGTCACTGTGTAGCTGCATAAAATTGAAGTGTATTTACGAATGATGAGTTTCACATTTACGCCATAGTTGCACAATAAATCGGCACCTGACTCTTGTGCTGGGAATGACTATAATCTACCTCACTGGATCAACCACAGGCAAGAATGTATTTTGATCAGTTCATCAAACTGTTTTTAAACTAAAAAAAAACAAATTGACTGAAATAATAATTTAGCTTCGGTATGTTTTGGGCCTTTTCAGCTTCTACACCTCCAAGAGTCAAAATTCTTGTAATACCTTCATTCCCCGAATGAAACTTGCTGGTCACAAGGTGAGATTATTCATTTTTATGTTGATCTCAGGAGATTTAAATTCCTTGGAGTAGTTATTGATGACAAATTATGTTGTAAGCCACACATAGAAAATGTTAAAAGGAAAATGTCAAAGATCATAGGGATACTTTATAAAATGAAGGATGTCTTAAACAGGAAATCATTATATACATTACACAGTTCATTATTATTACCATATCTGACCTATTGTGTGGGAATCTGTGGAAATGCATATAAAACAAATACCAACTCCGTTTTCAAATTGCAAACGAGAGCCATAAGAATTATTAATCGATCAAAATATACAGAACCAACACATCCACTCTTTATTAAATTAATGCAATGAAATTTTATGACTTGGTTGAGTGTAAAATTGCACAAATAATGTACAAAGTTTATAATAATTTACTCTGCCACAGTACTCAGAAGTTGTTTGAAATTAGACACAGACCTTATGATATAAGCGGTACAAGTGTGTACAAAAAACCCAAAACAAGAACAAATATTAAGCAAAGGCGTGTATCTGTAAAAGGTGTGAATTTTTTTTGAATAATTTGGGAATTGATCTGAAAAAATGTGACTCACTTCTGGAGTTTAAAAAAAATGTTTAAAAGTTAAGTTTAAAAAAAATTACTCATGTCAGACCAGAGTATGAAAATTGTATATGTGAGTATGTGTATATGATTTTGATAGGTATTATGGTATATGTCTAGGAAATTTATGTATATATGTTTATGGCAAATGTAAACATGTCTAAGTGCACTTGTATATATAACCAGGTTTATACATTTTATTAAAAAAATGAGTATTGTATTAATAATGAAATAAGTTTAAATATATTTAGTAAAAGGGGTAGGACTAGATAAGTTTTTAACTTCTTCCTACTCCCTTTTGAACATGTAAACTATGATTGATTGATGATTTTATCGGGATTTTCTTTTCTTTTCTTTTAATTTGTTTTTTCCTGCTGTTTGCTTGTTTATATGTTCAAAAAAATCAAATCAAAATTTATGTTATGGAATTTAAAATGATCAATTAAAACAAGTCTCCAAATCATATCTACATATTTTTCCTTTAGCGCCATTGTGAGAAACTAAAGAAAGGCACCGAACAAAGTAAGTTGAAAAAAAAATGCATCAATGTCCCTTTTTTTATTTTCTTGTGCTCAAGCCCTCTTTTTAATTATTTGTTATAGCTTTATGTATACAAAAGGAGTGTGACAACGGCCTGCCAATACAGGTGGACTATGATGCATATGATTCTCAGGTTTTCAGACTCCCTGGTCCTTCCCTGATTCAGAAAAGTCCCAGTTCCAGGTGCGTTTGTCGATTTAGATTCAACTCTTTCATCCATGTTTGCCAGAAATCCTGTAACTTGATCCTGCAGGGTGGGTCGGGGTAAAGAGAGAATTGGAAAGAAAAGCTGTGTATCAGTGGATGTTGCATCCGGCGTGGGCGCATCTCCTCCTTTGGGTTTTGCTGGTGGGGATGAACAGCATAGCCTGGCATCTGATGATAGTCTGGGCCCTGTATCCAACATGTTCCTGATACCTCGGATGCCCTCTATGGTTTATGAAGTCAGTAGCTCTCTAGGATACACAAGTACCAAAGGTAGGTTGCATATTATAGAGGAAACACAGGACTCAGTGATCCTCAGTGATTTCCTTCCCGTTCATTGTTCTTCGTTTTCAGAGTTGTTTGATAAGGCAGCAGACTCTCAACGAGACTCAAGTGCTCCTGCTAGGTTCACAGTGGGAAGTGCCGAGTCCACCCTGTACATACAGCCGGGATGTTATACACCACAGAGAGCGCTTATAAATCCCTTCACACCAACCAGGATGCCCATGAAGCTCACATCCAACCGCAGGCGCTGGATGCACACATTCCCTGTTGGTGAGCACTACTTTCTTTAGCATACCAAAATTGATTTTTAAATTCATCAGAACTGTTTCGTCGTGAGAAGTATGAACCAGACTTCAGAAGTCCACAATTCTTTTCCTGATATTTTGCCATGATGATGTTGCTTTTTAGATACAGTATATCACAAAAACCTTAACCTTGCTTTGCAAGCTGAATTCTCACAGTATTTGTGAGTTCACAAACTCCTGAGAATATATCTCAGCCCGCTGATCCTCACCGATCCGTACACCTTTTGTACGGATCAATCACAAAGCCGTATTGTTTTTGGGGGTGGGATATGCAGCTGTGACAAAACCAGGAAGCACCAACCCCGTGGGAAACAAACAAACCTAACACGGACGAATGCACATTGCAATTAATTGTGTTCTTGCAGAATTACTCACCCTTTCCTTGTTGAATGGTGAACATTGAGAGGCGATTTGTGCGTTTTTAGCTGGTAAAGTTGTTGGTGTTTTTTTTTTTTTCTACGACGAGAACGAAGACGACATTTTTTTATCCGTTGCCGTCATTAGTCAAAACGAAAGTTAGGTATATGTGCACAATATGCCGCATCGTCCAATCAGCTCGAAGTATTGTTTAGAATGTCCCGCCTTTCCGAACAAATCACTGTGGAGCAGATTGATATATTCCTTGAGTGAATCACAATCATCAATCTGGCTATTGCCAGGTAACAAAAAGTGTGTGTAGAATTGGTCCCAAGCACAAGTCCTGTATTTTTCCCCAAAATTACATGTGCCATTTTGTATACACTGTATGTCTAAGAAGTCCTATTTTGTTCTTCAGATCCTTTTGGAGAAGCTATTCAAATTCATCACCAGACGAGGCAAAACATTGCTGAGTTGCAAGACAGCTACCAGAGAGATTATGCTCACACCTCCGCTGAGCTGCTGGAACTCGCGTATCAGGAGGCCACAGGAAGGTGAGATCCACTTACAAATGAGCATTTACTAAATCACAGCTGAGGTGATGTCTTAAAATTAAATACTGTAATGCAAATAATCACCTGTTTTAAGGCACAAACTTATTCAGAATGATTGGTATTCACTTTTCAAATGTATAGTATGTGAAACTCAGCAGGGACTATTCTGACTCTACGATTTTACTGTGCCTCCTGATGCCATTGCAAAAAGCTATGTAATAGCAACTGGCCCATGTAGGCCTCCCGGACAATTCCCCAGAGACAAAAAAAAAAAAAAAAAAAGTAAGCAGGTGTTTTCGGTCTTTGGTCATGTGATGTTCGCAAGCTGAGATGTGATTGGACATTATTTTAGCCCTGAGCTACGGTGATGTCATTTTCACAGTCAACAGCAAGTGGCAAAATCCACGGAAATTGATAAAAGCAAGTGGATTTTGCTGCTTTATCCATATTCCACTATTTATCAAAAGACTGTGTTTAATTGAGTGGGGCTCCATGTCTTGACTTCACCTTTCAAGCTGGCTTTTACATAGTCCTCTGTGAAGTCAGTTGTGAATTTGCAAGCTTCTGATGTAATTACTGCCCGCACAGTTTTATATTGAAAGCAATCATATCAATTGTCTGAATGCAATATAGTGAATGGCGGCTCTATTGTAACACTTCTAATGCCCCAACAGAAAGGCAGTCTGTAAACATATAATGGCAATGACTTTATTCCTGAAGACGGATCAGATAGAGAGAATTTTTGGAACATGAGGAAAAAAAAAAAACACACATCCATGACAACACTGAATGCCTTCTGTTTCAGGAAAACAAACTACCCGCAAGCAGACGAGAATGCTCTTTACATTAGCGGAGGGATGGAAGAATGCACTTCAAGCCCAGGTAACAGTGGTGGTACGCTTACTCAAATTCCTGCCATGATGGAAAAAGTACTTTTCAAAAAAATGATTGAAAAAAACATTCCACAGTGCATTGCTTCAGTTAATCATCAAATGTACTCGATCTTTAATTTATAGAATGGTGCTGTGGCCTAAAATTTGTCATCTGTATAGGGACCAACAATGCTCCTGAATTTGAAGACTCATCCCGAAATGGTGTCAATCCAAGTAAGTTATTCAACTAAATTAAGAGTATAGTGAAGCCCCTTTTTGTGGTTTGAGGGGAACAGCATTTGTGGGTGTATTAATGTGTAAAATTGTTATAAAAATACAGTATTCCCTCGCTATAACATGGTTCACTTTTCGCGGTCTCGCTGTATTGCGGATGGTTTTTTTTTAGTGCAATTTTGTATTCATTTTTTTTACAGTAATGTACCCTCCATCCATCCATTTTCTGAACCGCTTGTTCCTCACAAGGATCGCGGGGGGTGCTGGAGCCTATCCCAGCTGGCTATGGGCAGTATGCGGGGTACACCCTGAACTGGTTGCCAGCCAATCGCAGGGCACACAGTAATGTACCCATTTTATAAAATTTATGAAGAGAGAAATGTGAGAAAATGTAAATGCCTCAATCAGAAAAGTGTATAAACATTTATAATAAATGTAAAATATAAAGCTAACTACATCATGGATTTCATTTTTTTGCGGGCATTTTTTGGAACTTAACCCCAGCGGAAAAGGAGGGAACACTGTATTTAAAAAAAATAAAGCATGATGTTCCCCTCAAAGATGTTAATAACTTATTCCGTTGAACCTTTATTTAACCAGGTAAGGCATTTGAGAACAGATTCTCATTTGCAATGACAAGCCGGCCAAGAGACAACCGTCAGCAGAGTAAAGCAACTTTTCAAGCCAGTACGCAAAAACACATTTAGGTTATACTTCAGGGTTGGGCGGTGGTTTAGTGGTGGTGGTGAATGTTATTGTTGCGGGGAACGCTATATGCCGTGATTTATTTTTTTTAATCCATTCATTTATCATATCCATACACAGTACGTACTCACAGGAAGATTCCCAAATGACATTTTTGCCAATCTGGGACTTGGTATGTGAGACCTGATGGAAAGTCCACTCGTCATATGGGTACTTCTCTCTAGAATAGATGATGGTTGGTGTGCTTGTGGTGCCTGATTCCCCTTGGGAATGGTGGATGCTGTACCCGAGGACTGCTTTATCTTGGTGTGGGGTACGGTCGCGCATTGAAATTGTAATTCATTCCTGATTCATTCCTTTCCATGCTTTCATCCTCATTGTTCATGAAATGACCCTATTCAACTGTCCATACATTTATTTTCGTCAGTTTTCTTATTTTGTGTTGCCGGGTATATCTGCTTATTTTTTGTTTTTCTATAATGATACTGATACTCTCTGTATGTCTGACAGTTCCCAGCTTCTGCTGTGCTGTGGGGGTTGACTGGAAATCTCTGACCACACCAGCCTGCTTGCCCCTCACCACTGATTACTTCCCTGACCGGCCAATGCTACAAAATGACTACACTGAAGGATGCTACTACTTATTGCCACACAGTGATCTAGAGAGGTGTTTGCATGACATTATTTGGATCCAGTCATAACAAAACACTGTTCTTATATTTGTGTGCAAATTTTCAACGAATGAGAAAAATTTCATACAATTTGTAAATGTAAATTAAGTTTGTTTTGAATATCTTTATGTGACTGTTAGTATAAGACTCAATTGTGTTTAGGCGTGAAGATGAATCGCCGGGGATGAATGCTACTCAAGTGTTTGAAGAATTTGTCTGTCAGAGGTTGATGCAGGGCTACCAGATCATTGTCCAGTCTAACAAGAGGAGACGACAACCCTCTGTGCCTTCTACCCTTGGCAGCAGTCCTTTATACTCCAGAGGTAATTCCGAATTGCATGAATGTTGTGTCCATTAAAATACACTTGTGGTATAGGCTAGTCTCAATTAGTGTCTATAATTAATATCAGTCCGCCACAATACTGTTAATGATCAGTAAAAAGATATTACTGGCTTACTGTATTTTCATCATATACTGTAAAGACAATTTATCAGTTACTGTACAAAGAACAGATTTTGCTGGAGGATGTTTATACTGTTTATTACCATTTCTCTGTTATTGTGCTTTGACTATACTTAGTTTCAAATGATGTATATAGGAGTGTCACAGGTATCACTTTGTGTAACGAGTGTAATTAGTTATTTGTGAGCTAGAAGGATAATGCTGGCATTACTGCTAGTTAAAAGGGGGCCTCATGCCAGTTTAAGGTAAGGTGGTTAGAAAAAAAAAAACCTCTTCAAATCAGTCTTATTTGTAAGGCTTGCTACCCTTTCAATTTGTTCTCCTGTATGAAACAGTGAACTAATGGAAGTTTCTGTAAAATGTGAGTGACATGGTGGTACTGGGGTGTTTTGGTAATCAGGCTGCAGAGTGTTGAACCAGCTACAGTTCAGGGAACAACTCTTGTAACAGAAGAGAGTTACAATAGTGGATGTGGGAAGGGTTGAAACTGTGGCCAAGAATAGCGGTCGTGTTGTAGGAGGTGAGGAAGGGGCGAAGCCGATTGATGTTGCGAAGGTGATTATTATGATGACTGGATAATGTTATTTGTATAAGCATGGGACGAAATAGAGCTGTCGAGAATGACACCCAGACTTTTAACCGGAAGGGAAAAGGACTGATGAATTATTGATTGTTAGGGTGAAGGTGTTAACTAGGGATGTAACGATAAGGGCAATATCTTGATATCGTGATATTAAAACTGCCACAATATCGTTATTGTCATGTAATATTTAAAAGGAACACATCTGTTAAAAAGTCAGGTTGATATCCATTTGTGCAGTTCTAGCACCCTCTAGTAGTTTATTAGTGCAATTTCATTTTCATTAGGGATGTTTTGGCCTTCTATGTTTAAAATCTATGCTAATTGTCAGATGAAGGGGAACCTAATTTGCTTGTGAAGCAATCAATGTGTGCTTGCATTAGCAAGTAAGTGCCTCAATATTGTTATGAGAGATTGTAGGTTGTTTATATGCACAATATAGTGCTTTTTTTTTAGTATGAGCTTTTTTTTTTTTTTTTTTTTTTTTTTTTTTTTTTACAATATTGTGATCTTTTTTAAATATTGCCACCCCCCATAATATCGTGATAATTATCGTATCGTGACCTTCATATCGTGATAATATCGTATCGTGATGTTTGGATATCGTTACATCCCTAGTGTTAACATTGGAAAGGGTGGTTTTGGTTCAGACTATTGACGTGGTGTTATTAACTATAGCTTCTGATCACAAACCAATACAACAGTGTAAATACCTTTTTTCTGAACGCAATTGTTCATTACTTGGCACACTTGTCCTCTTGGGTTCATATAAGAAAGAAATAGTTTTCACTTGTCTTCTAAATTTTATTTTCTAAATTGCGAAAAATCCTTTTGCTTTTTCAGGTTTGATATCAATGCGGCGAGGAGAGGAAGAAGAGACAGTTTATTGGCTCAGTATGGGAAGGACCTTCCATAAAGTTTGCCTCAAAGACAAGATGCTCACTGTTACTCGATATTTGCCAAAGTGAGTTCACTGGCAAATACTGTACGCTATATCATAATTATAATCAGCATATATGTCTTAAAAAAAAAAAAAAAAAAAAAAAGGCACAATAGCAATGACTGTGTGTTTCAGGTACCCATATGAGTCACGTCATATTCAGTACAGCTACAGCCTTTGTTCTCCACATGTGGATGCTCAGTTTGTGTCCTGTTGGGTTGAGTTTGGCCATGAAAGACCAGAGGAATATAAATGGAATTACCTGGACCAGTATATTTGCTCTGCAGGCTCGGAGGACTTCAGGTAGATTTCATCTATTTACCGGTGCCATAAATCTACAGTGGCTTGCAAAAGTATTCATACACAATTTTGGGGGAATGAATTGTAATTCATTTGATTATATTCAAACTGCATATGTGAGTATCATCTTATGCTGAGTATGCACTTTCCTCTGCTTGTGCCAGTTTGATCGACTCGCTTAAGTTCTGGAGGACGAGGTTCCTCTTGCTTCCAGCTGGAGGATCTCGTCGTGTGGCTGATGGAGACGGGCACTGGGATGTTTACGGAGATGGTACAAATCCAGGAGTGGGCGGGAGCGGCGACTGGGTCCTGCTGGATGGCTTCATCCGCTTCCTTGAGGGAATCAACCGCATTCGACGACGTCATCGTTCCGACAGGATTATCAGAGTGAGTATCTGTGGGGAAAAAAATAAAATAAAATTCAGATCTAATATTGGCCCCTTCTTAAACCCTAACGAGTTGATGCAAATGTCACTCAGTATAATTTTCAAGTATACCTTAAAATATTTTTTTTTTTCATATACTCAACAAAAATATAAACACAACACTTTTGTTTTTGCTCCCATTTTTTATGAGACGCACTCAAAGATCTAAAACTTCTTCCACATACACAATATCACCATTTCTCTCAAATATTGTTCACAAACCAGTCTAAATCTGTGATAGTGAGCTCCTTTGCCAAGATAATCCATCCACCTCAACAGGTGTACCATATCAAGATGCTGATTAGACACCATGTTTAGAGCACAGGTGTGCCTTATGCTGAGCTCAAACTACACGATGTTGTTGTTTTTGACGAGAGTCGCGCTGTCAGATTGTGTCGTGGACCGGGTGTGTTGCTACACTGCAAGTCTGAATACGGCATGACACCACCCGATCATCGCATGCCGTCATGCATATGCCACATGGCACTGGCTGTTGGGGAGGCGGAACAAAAAAAAAAAAAAAAAGAGGCAGGGCAGGGAGCATTTGCGTGAATGGAGCGCGTGGGACAAGTGCGGCTGTGGCATTCTGCATAAACAGAGCATATTGCTCGCGCTTCCTGCTCGGTAGTATTTACCGCATTTTCCGCACTGTAAGGCGCACCGCATTATAAGGCGCACCTTCAATGAATGACATATTTTAAAAAAAATTCCATATATAAGGCGCGAGAATAGAGGCTGGGGTTACGCTATGCGTCCATTAGATGGTGCTGCGCTAAAGGGAATGTCAACAAAACAGTCAGGTAGGTCAGTCAAACTTAATTAATAGATTACAAACCAGCTTTCTGACAACTCTCTCCCAAAATAAACAAACAGCTGTTTTATTATTTTCTCTGAGGTAAAGTATTAGTATTAGCTAGCGATCCAAGATGGCGGGATCTTCTGCGCATGCGCGTCACCGATCGTGCAGGGTCACCGATAGCGTCTTGACAGTGAGACCTGTTGCGGCTCAATATTGATCCATATATAAGGTGCACTGGATTATAAGGCACATGGTCAGCTTTTGAAAAAATTGAAGGCTCTTAGGTGCGCCTTATAGTGCGGAAAATACGGTAATTAAAATAATATTTTATGATTTAGTAGCCAATTACACTGTATTTTAATTTATTTATATGCATCGGGGTAATATAGCGTATTTTGATTATTAATTTGGAGATGACATCTTGTTTTATTTTATCAAACACTGAAAGATGAGTGGGTTTGAGTCATTTCTATACTGCTTAAATATTTATTCATATTTGACTTCTTTTACGGTGTATTTGATACGCTCATTCATTCCGAACCGTCCTTCGAGGGTGGGGGTGGGGGACGAGTAGCGAAGGCTCTCGCCATTGTCTGACGGTGGCAGTTATGTTGGGAGGTGGCTCCTATACATAAAATAAAAAAAATAATGAGACTTTTGATATTTTTAGAGTATGATTTGGAGAGGTGATAAGTACAGAAGTACTATTACTACTACTAATAATAATGATGATGATGATGATGATGATTATTATTATTATTATTTATGCCTACATTTGGTGAGGGAGAAGTCGTGCTTGCTGGTTGGGGGGGGGAGAGTTGGGCATTTAGTAGTACTGTAGATAATTTTTACACACAACAGACTTTCAAGAAATTTTTTCCAGGTTGTAAAGAACTGAAAATAGCCATGTGTTGAATTTGCAGCATGATGAAGTCATTTAAATCAAAAGCGGTTTTAATTTAAAAAACATCTTTACATGTAAAGGCACATTTTAACATTGGACTCCTCCTTTCGATAATATCTTCACAATTGCTTCGGAGGTACAGTAGTTGTTAGCACTGTGCTCAAACCCCCAACCAGGAGAGCCAGTTGGTTGGTTCTTTTTTTTTTTTTTTTTTTTAATTTATTTATTTTTTTGGCCATCTACCCAACCTATCATGCATATGGGCCACTACCAGGAGATAAATCTCACTTAATAATAATAATAATTATTATTATAAAGATGATGATAATGATGATGATAACGATAACAAGCAAATTAAGAAAATTGAGTACTTCTTTTAAAAACATAAAACAAACCTGGTACACCTGGGTCAGTGATCTGAATAGACAGGAGACAAAATCACATAAATGATTATGAATATTTCAGTTGCACAGTTGAGATACTTTAAATGAAATACAGACATGTTACAATCACTGTAGCTTCCAGTATTGTGCATTTCTATACCAATGCAAACTACTAGAACAGTAACTAAAGCATTGTTCAATGGCTACCTCACTGTTTTCATCACTCTGAGAAGTAGAAGCTTTGTGAACATACCTAAAAATTTGCACCAAAAAATTGAAATTGGTACCGATGTCTGTATGAGCCGACATTGACCTTGGTGTTTTTACACCACAGAAAGGAACGCCACTGAAGGCCATGAATTCTCTCCTTTCATATCCTTCCGAACCAATGGTGCCGCTGCAAGGCAAAAAAGGAACATCAGCTTTATCAGCTTTACTGGAGATGGATCAGAACCATAGGTAAGTATGCTCTGTGCATGTGGTCACATAAATTTAGGTACCGAAGCTTTTTGGACAATGGTGGTTTTTATTATTTCGCTTTTCTACACTAGCACAATTGATTTGATGTGAATGTATATATAGCTTTAAATTACTTCACTTATTTTAAATTAAAAGACACAAACAATATTGCACATTTGTCACAAAATTAAACAATTCCAAAGTGTCTAAAAGCAATGTTTCTCAACCTGGGGTGTGTGGACCTCTAGTGGTCCATGGTGTAATTGCAATGGGTCCATGAAAATAAAATATCTTTTTGAAACGATCCCAGAACATTTATAGAAATAGATAATTAAAAACCCTATAAAATTCAGTGGACATGTCTGATTTCTCTCTTTTTCCTTTCTTTTTGTTGACTTCTTTAAGGACATTAGAGGAACAACAGCAAAAGATCAAGCCCATAACACCCGTTTCTGAATTCGCAAGTGCAGAAAGTCCACGCAAGGTAAAAATTTCTTCCCCCAATGTGTGCATGTCTGGACCGGCGTAAGAAATTATGACACGCAAGCGAGCATAGGCGTGTGAACACGTTTTGGCATCAGTATGCAAGCACATGTAGGCGCATTGGAACACCAAGGTGACGAGCCCAAAGGAAGGGTGACCCACATTCCTCATGGGTATGGACCCGGCCACTCGCCAGGTCCACAGGTGATATGATGATGATATTACTGATGTTTTCGTTTGTATAGTTTGCTTCTGAATGCGTTGAAGCTGTTGACAAGGGATTCCAAGTGGGACTGACAGCTGGAACGTCAACACAGTCTGCAGGAGATACTGCAACTGGTGTTAGTATTGACCCCAGGTAACACTCAGTTCAATGTCGTGGTATTTGTGACGGCTGTACCTTTTTTTTTCTTTTTTCTTTTTTTTTTTTAAATTATCCATAACTGCATTTTTGTTGTTGTTGTGGAGTGTTTGAAATAGAAACATAACAAACATTTGTTTTCCACCTTACATTGCTTATGCCTTGGTCAGACGACAAGAAAACAGCCCGATTTCAGCCCGACCGACGTGTCGTGGACAAACGGGGCATGTCGTAAACGATTTTGGGTCATCTTGACGTAGCGTCGCCCGTGTAGTGTGACAAGTTCAACGATTGGTCGCCTGTTGTCCGGGACGGTTCACGACCATCACGGCGAAAGTCTAGCATGTTAGAATTTTTGCTCGTCTTGACGCATAATGTGACATACCTACGTCGTCGTCCGTTTGGTTCCACAGCATTGACCAATAGTGAGAGGGAACGAAACGTCAATCATACACTGAACAGCACTTTATAGCGCTTTTTATCTATCTATCTATCTATCTATCTATCTATCTATCTATCTATCTATCTATCTATCTATCTATCTATCTATCTATTTATCTATTTATTTATCCCCTGGATATCTCATGGGATGGGGCCAGACAGGTGCAACCCGAAAGAAGAAGGAAAAAAAAAAAAGTGTCCCGCTGCGGCTGCATGGAGCGGGCACTCACCAATGCAGCCCATCGTCAGGCAACTGCAACATGAATAGAGGACCAAAAAATAGATATATATTGTGACTGTTGTTCTAATAATTTCAGAGATTTGGGCATATGAGTAGGGATGGGCACATATTTAGTGAGGATCGATCACATTTCCATATAGTCGGGCCAGGGCTGGCCGCCTTAATTGTTACCCGCTCTCACTTGAAAGTTTTTTTTTTTTTCCCCTCGGAGTGAGTAGCGTACTATCCAATGCACCATACTAAAACAAGTCAAATATGAATACATTAAACAATGTAAAAAAAATACTCAAATAATATAATATTTCGGTGTTTGATAAAATATTAAAATAAGATGTCATCCCGCAAATTAATGAACAAAATCGGCTATATTACCCCGGCGCATGTTGGCCTAAATAAATTAAAATACAGTGTTGGCTACTAAATCATATTTTAAACACTTTGCGGAGCAGGGAGCGCAAGCATTACGCTCACATCACACTTGTCCCATGCGTGCTCCATTCCCGCAAACACTCCCTGTCCATGCCTCTTTTTTTTTTTTTTTTTTTTTTTTTTTTTTTTTTTTTTTGTTGTTGTTGTGTCCCACCTCCCCGACAAACAGTGGCCGACGTCTCTCTTGGCAAGACAACACGCGATGATCGGCTGGTGTCTTGTTGCGTTCAGACGTGTAGTATGACTACACGCCCCGTCCACGACACGGAGCGAGTTTGTCGTGTAATGTGACAGCGCAACTGTCGTGTAAGACAAAAAAATCGCGTAGTCTGAGCTCGGCATTAATAAATGCATGTTGGAAATCTTCTGAGCGTCCAAATTAATAAACTGCAACATACTGTATCTGAAGACTGATATAGTGAGCGTGTGTGATTGACACATCCTCATCCAATTTTCTCAACCTAAACAGTAATAGCACTGAATTTCTCCTCTTTGACACCAAAACCACTCTAACAAAACCAGACAAATTGATCCGGAATTTAGCAAGCAGTTTGTATGTTTTTTTTTGTTGTTGTTGTTTTTTTTTTTAAGTGTGATGTGCTATATAAACTAAAGATTGAATGATTACTTTTCAAATTTCTTATCAAGTTATCTTTCACAGATTAGCGGTATGCAATCGGCAGTTAGCAGTGGATGACTTTTCTCTGTCCTCTTCATCAACACTCTTGGAAATCCTGGAGGCCATTAAAAATCCCACGTAAGTGTGTTTGTGTAAAACTGCTGTTGCTGTAATCTTATTCAAAATGGTCAACTTTGCCCACCTTAAGTACAAATCAATATGTTTGCGTCTTAAATATATTCTGGGGACGGAAATCAGTAAGCTTCGGCTTCATCCCGTCAACCTTTTTTCTTTTCGGATGTAACGAATATATGTGACCCGCTCCGGCAAAAGGGTCCGCATGTCGGCAGGATCAATCTAGAGATACGGACGATATTAGATATTTGTCCTTTATATGTCCATTTTGATATTTCTCCACAAAAAGCCTCCTTGAGGTCTCTAGTTTCCTTTCCAACTAGCACAAAAGTCAAAATTGTAATAGAAGTTTATGAAAATAATCAATTATTACACAGAATGCCTCCAAACTAGGCGGCGTGTTTTTAGCCTAGCTGCTAGCTAGCGCCACGTCTTGCGCACCTGTTTAAAAACAGCACAAATTTCCTCGCCTCAAACGTAATTCACAAACGATTTATATAAATGTTGTGAAGATAAGTGGATCTGCTAATGGATGGATGGATGGACATAGCAAACAAAAAAGTCGAAATATACTAGTCAGCACAAACATGGACAAAACAGTCAATTTACCTTGGAGCAGAAGCTATCTTCTCATCGGTCCGCATACCGGCGAATTGTAATCCAATATTCTCCAGGATCTCTTTGTTAATGAATCAATTTCTCCTTTAAATTGAAATGACTACGTTCACACACTAACCCATGTACAATGAAAAGTTAGTTAACTCAGGGGAGCAGCTGCAGGCAGGTCCCCCAGCAGAGCAGAGCAGAGTCGACTGACACTCGTGCTTTCACTCACAGACATGCGGGAATTAAAAGTTATGAGACATGCACCAGTGCCTTGTATGTGATGTAATGTATTGTAAATACTAATGTAATGTTTTGATCGCTTGTCAATGTTGTCAATTTCATACGACGCCGTTACACGCCGCTTCAGCGTCACAAATGAAGTCTGCCTGCTCTGAAAATATCACTACACATTTTTTTCTCTTTTAAGTGGGATGACTTGAACATAAAATTTAGCTATGAAATATGAAACTTGAAGATGAAAAATTATTATGATGGTCCTCTCAAAACAGTCACCATGACACCCCACCCCAAAATGCACACATAAATACAATAGTGTAGTGTCCCTCGTGTATTACTTGGCATGGGGTGATGGGACAAAACAAACAAACAAAAACTGTTAAACCATCACATTTTCATTTTCTTCATGTGACCAAAAGCATTTGAGACATCACATCCATGATAAGTTATCAAAAAAGCACTTTTCACAAGCCACATCAAATGGCAAATAACTTTTAATTGACACAAAATTGTTCAATCAAATTTCCCACAGTGGTAATATGACCTCATTTAAGCAAGAAAATACCACAAGGAGCAGCAATAAAATAAGCAAACTTTGGCTGATGCCTCAGAAGATGAATTGTAAGCCGAATGTGATCATCAAAGTTGAGGCTAATTTCATCTCTTGAGAAGTCAAACTTCCAAAACGTTTAGAGGGTTCAAATCTCGGACAGTGACTTTGCCTGCTATTGGAATTGACTATCCACTGATATTTTAACAGTTCCTCAAAATCTCAGGTTCATATCTTTTTCCTAAGGTACTGGTTGCTATGGACATTTGAAAGATGCAAGTACAAAAACTTTAAACCCCTTTTTCTCAAAACTAGGGATTTCAACTTTTGAACATTAAAACTGCTGTAGACAATTTTTGGGGTACGTCCATTTATTATATATCATTTTAAAGGGACTGAAGTGCAGAATTTGAATATATCAATATCTCAATTTTGATATTTTTTTTTTTAGCACATGTGGACCTATGTGTCACATATGTAAGCTGTTGTGTTAAAACTGTCATAATGATTTGTCCAAAAGGAAAAACGAATGAATGAATAAAACAAAACAAAATGTAAACTGAAAGTGACAGAAACTAAACAAGGGCAACAACATTACGCTCCATCATGAATAAGTCATGCAGAGGTGGCAATTACAAGTCCAAAAATTAAAAAGCCTGCCACAGTTTGGCGTGAGCCACAGGTGCTTCAACTCAACCGGCCGCAAGGCTGCTGCATGTGCCCAGCCATGTATGTGCGTGGCAAATGATTGACAACATCCCTCAGTCATGCGTTGTGTTTTTATGTGCTTGATTTGTGTGGTCTCTGCTAACATAGGACAGGTGTACTCCTGCTCCCAGAACAGAGGGGCCTGCCAATCAACTGCTTCATAAGCGCTGAGGTCATCCACTGGTTAGTCACCAATGTTGAGGGTGTCACCACACAGAGCATGGCTGTTGATGTGATGCAGGTAATAGTGAAACCGAAACCATTTTTGTCTGTATCAATATCCCTTCTCCATTCTCCAAGTACCAATATTTCCCCAGCTGTGTAATATAATAGTGTTTTAGTGTTAATGTTTTAGACAGTGTGTTTAGGAAATTACCGATATATAAGAAGGTAAATTAAAGGGGAAGTCAACACCCCCCAAAAACTTTCTTGACAATATGTTCTATGAATCCCCACTAGTTTAAATACGGTATTTTGTTTAATATTGCATTATGGAAGTTTAAATTTACGTCTAAACTACTATTTTTAGAACTGTGCATGTGCGCGCGTGGCCGGTTGATTTTCGGACAAGAAAATCCAGCCGACTGAGGGGAGTATACTCGTATTTCGTACGAGGCAAAATTTGTGAACTGACTCGATTCCTATTTCATCATAAATATACTTAACAGACGTAGTATGGTTACAACAAACCTCTGCTGCTTTGGTGTCTGCCGTTATGTGATTGCCGATATTGTGAACGGGATCAAATGAAGGGACTTTACAGAGGAATGTCGACACAATGGGCCAGCAGTTGAAAATTCAGACCCAATATGAGCGAGTCGGCGACTGGAGGTCAGAGGTGGCAAATCCCGATCCAGAAAGTAAAAACCTTGACACAGTTTGGCTTCATCACCATTTGCTAGCTAGCTAACTCCCTAGCCAGCTCCCATGGTGCTTGTTTACCTGCTAGGGAGCTAGCTAGCTAGCTAGCATCAGGGGCTAAAGCCAAATTGTGGCAGGGTTTTTACTTTCAGGTTCTAGCTAGCTAGCTCCCATAGTGCTCGTTTACCTACTCAAGAGCTATAGCTAGCTAGCTAGCATCAGGGGCTGAAGCCAAATTGTTGCAGGGTTTTTACTTTTAGCTGCTAGCTAGCTAGCTCCCATGGTGCTCGTTTACCTGCTCGGGAGCTATAGCGAGCTAGCATCAGGGGCTAAAGCCAAATTGTGGCAGGGTTTTTACTTTCTGGTCCTGGATTTGCCACCTCTGCTGGAGGTATGTTTATTGTATGCTTTCTCAGCACTAGCCCTGCTAGCTGCTACATGCTAGCTACTATACATCATGGTGTAAATACACCAACAAGACCTAAAGTTTACCTACGGAGGCCACTGCTGCTTATGCTATAGAACCATATTGGATGTTTTAAAAGGTAACCTATGCCTACAACAACATGCTAGTTGATCCGTGTCACTAACCCCGGGTTTTCACCGGTTGCGGTGCGGTTGCGGTGCGGTCCGGCGACGCAAGCAATTAGATTCCATTCATTCGAATGGTGCCGTTTACACCGCTTGCGGGTGCGTTGCGTGTCGACTGCGGAAGGATAGACCTATTTTCTATTTTTGCCGGACGCCGCAGCGGTAGGCCTCCGGCAAATGGCAAGCTAGCACAAAACACATCGAGCGGGACAGGAAGACCGAGGCAGTTTCAAAATAAATTTCCGGTTACCTTTCAGAATAAAACACTCGCCAGCTCCTATTTCGCAAGTTTTTCAGCAAAACGTGACGTGGGCGTCGCCGGGCCATGTGCTCATTCACGGTTTAGACACCAGCGAACATGGACGAGGAGAGGTTTATATTGGAGGTGGAAAACCACAAAATAATATATGACACGGCACATCCTTTTTATAAGGACTGTAATGTATTGTGAGTTTGATGTTCGCGATTGCTTGTTGTGCCCGTCTCGCTCGCCGTACTGAGCGGCAGCCGGACGCGGAAGACAGAAATAAAGAGTGGACCCGCACTGACCCGACTCTCGTTATTAATATACTTTACAAGGACAACCAAAAAAAGGATGCTGCATGGAATCTCATAGCAGAAGACCACCTCTCTTTTTGCTTCTCTGTTGAGCACAGACTTTCTGTATGTTTGTCGTTGTGAAATGCCACATGATCGCGCGCGCGCGCGGTCCCGCGAGACACGTTGGGAAGTGGGCGGCGACGGAGCTGCCGGACCGCAGCTGTGCGGAGCCGGTGTGGATTGACAAAAAAATTGACCCGTCCGGAGCACGCAGTCAAGACGCACCGCACCGCAACCGCATCCGGTGAAAACCCGGGGTAAGATGTGAGTGGTCACTGTTTCACCACGCCAGTTTAAAAAAAGTAACTAGACAGAAGTAAAAGCCCAAAGCTAGGTTTAAAATCTTTAAATGAAAATCGTGACTTGAATATGTTTTGTTTTCGTGAAAATTAGCGACCAACACGAGATTAGCAGTCATCTAGACCGCACCGAAGTGTCAACTGATAATACAATAAATCTTACCTTTCTCCTAAAATTACTTTCTTTTCACCCATTTTGAGGTCTCCGCATGTCAACCAGCGTTTAAGATGTTCCAAAGTGTGTCTGTCGATTGAACCATGTTGAAATTTCACTCCTGGGACGTCATTCTCTTCCAAAACGTGTACGCGTGTGTCCTACTTTAGTTTGTCCGACTGCATATTAATGAGGAAAACGTGACATCATTCAATATCAACCTTATATGAGTTAAGCAGCAAAATCCAGCAGTGTTTATCAATATCTGAAGTCAGCCATTTTTCGACTTGCTGTTAAGTAAAAATGACATCATAGATGCTCAGGTCTCAGGTAATGACCAATCACAGTTCAGCTTGAGAAAACAGGTGAGCTCTGATTGGCCTGAGTCTGAGCAACTGTGATGTCACCTTCAGTAGACAGCAAGTGGCAAAATGGCCACCCCCTAAGATGGATAAAAACGGCTGCATTTTGCTGCATAACTCATATTCCACAAATGTAATATTAATCAGAATGTCATGTTTAGACTCGTGAGGACACATATTGTCAAGAAATATTTAACTCTTTGACTGCCAAACGTTATCCAAAAACCCCAACGGTGGCAGCCGATTTGGAGCATTTTCACTCACCTTTCAAAGCAAACAGAATATTGTGTGGTATGACAACATAAATATGATACCATATAAAATATTGGATCCCATTCTTTCATGAGAAAAAAAAAGTTTGTTTCTACCTTATTCCGTTCTTTAGTAATCAGCATTTGAAATTAGGTCATTTTTGTGACATAAGTGAAAATACAAAAATATTAAGAGAAAAACAAGTTTTTTATGAAAAGATACATTTTTTTGCACAAAAGTGACTTTGACACTAATATTTTCTGTTTAGTGACAAGGCAGCGCAGCACAAGACGTTGCGCTGCCCATTGAGAGAAACAAAACATACTAAAAAACAAGAGCGTAATAAACGTAAATTAACGTTTTTGGCAGCATTCATGAGGATATTAGAATACGTCATTAAACGTTTTTGGCGGTCAAAGAATTAAGATGGACTTCCTCTTTAATTAAATTGTAGCACTTGGCTAACGATTGAAGGCCAATTGAAGATATAGTAGAATTGAAGAATTGTTGTCCCTGGAGGTTCAGTAGCTATGATTATCAGTGTCGTCTAATTATGTTGTGTTGTACCCTTCATCAATGACAAGCTTAGCGGCAATTTTAATGTGATATTAATGCCATTACTGCCCACGTAGAGTTAACACTGTGATTTTTAAATTTGCCTGTGTGTTACTTTCTGTTAATAAACACAGGGCTTACATCCTTGAATACAGACTGCAATGTTTTGAGCCGTTTTCTGTTATTAAAAGCTGATAGAAACAATTTGGAGATTCCTCTTGAAGTGTATATCTTCTGAAACACTTTTTTTCTGTTCTGTCTTTTTAGAAAATGCTGGAGGAAGGTTTGGTAGCCCACGCATCAGGAGATGCGATGCGGACCTTTGTCTATGGGTTCTACATCTATAGGATTGTAGCAGAGAAAGATGGTGATTGGGTTCAAAATCACTTTCAAAAGTGTGCACAATATCCACAATTACAATTAGGTTATATCATTTGCTTTCTCATTCAGCAGGCCAGACCTCACAGCTCCCTCCAACAGTGGCTTGCGGCTGGTCCACTGCCGGCTTGGAGGACTTTGCCTTGTTTCAGAGAAAATGGTTTGAGGTGGCCTTTGTGCTGGAGGAGCAACAACCATCAGACCTCCCGCCCTTCCTCCTGCCCTGGTTGCCTAGCCGACCAGCCTCTTATGCAAGCAGGCATAGCTCTTTCAGTCGCAGCTTTGGAGGACGCAGCCAGTCAGCTGCAATGCTAGGTACATCCAGCTAATTCAGCCCATATTGCTGTTAAAATAGCCTTTTCTTAGTTGAGGAAGATTATCTTTGTAAAGTTCATCCAAAGTTAGATGAACATTTGAGCAAAGCTTTTCATTTGGTCGAACCCTGTTGCCTTGGTAATGTGCTCTTTGCCAAGACAAATGATGCTGATTTTAATGGTCAAAATAGAGATCCTGACATCATGTGACATTCTCTGGACACGCCCCCGAAGCGTGGCAGGAAGTAATTGGTGCAGCGTTAATGGGCTCCAATGTCGTGGAGGGCACCAAAATACGGCCAAGTGTTGCGTATTGTAGTTTAGCGACCTCTATCGGCCATGTTAAATAGTGAAAAAAACAACACTGAGACTCAAACTCGGATCGTTAGAAGTCACTAAACTAAAATACGTAACACTTGGTCGTAATTGACCTTATAGTGGCACGCCCCTCGCCGCCCATTAAATGCGACAAGCAGCCCCCTCAGACATTTACCGGTCAAGACGAACAAAAGTGCATTCACAGTAATGGCAAAGCTGTCAATTCTTCCTTGTGCTATTTTCAGGACGTCGATATTTTTCTTCCAAGCAAGCAGAGGGTCTTTAATTTGTTTAGTGAAAGGGTATCTTCACTCCCTCATCATGCAATTTTGCCCAAAAACAAAAATCACGTCGCTGTATACTGCCGCATAAAAAGACTGAGTCGCCTCACTCACTTCGACTGATTGTCAGCAAATCCCAAATTTTTGGACATTGCTCCTGTGAAGCAGGGTAAGAATGAATTTATATTACCTCATAGTTTCAATGTTTTGTTGGCATTTATAGTAAATAGTAAGTCAACAAACGTGTGGATGGTTAGCTACCCGGAGCTATTGTTCGCCTTTGGCTAAAAACAACAATGGAGAACATTACCTTAGTGCAGATGTAGTGGTTTCTGGTTCTTTTGGAGGAATTGGACTGGTCGTGTGGTCTGCCACAAAGTCTGATGACATTTTTTGTAGTCGTTTGAGAGTTTAGGGAAGGGAATAAACTGAACAGTGTCTCTCTTGTGTCTTACACAAGCTGTGACTACAGTGTTTAACCATTTTTATTGATTTTTTTTTCTTGCTTTTGGATAACCACACAACGCAACCACTGGGAGCTGGATTGCTTTGTTTGTCCGCAGCAAAAGGCACTTGCTGTTGCAGACATGATGTCTTGCATCTTGATTGGTTTACGTTGAGGTCAATTTGGCACATTTTAAAACGACCTACGTGATCGTATTTATTGGAGGACTGTCTTTTTTTTTTTCTTTTTTTTTTTTGCCTCTTCTCGTTGTGGCAGCTGGTCCACAACAGCTGTCAATCATTGTTCAAGTGTCTCATTTGCTATTTGGGCAAAGTGGCAGATGCGTTTTCTATCATGCCAAATTGGTTGCACTAACGGCCATTTTGGGACGCGTGACATCAACGTCAGGATCTCTATTGGTGTAGGAAAAAAACCCCATCAAACTTTACACCCCCTACAAATTGTTTTTATGATGTAGCCCTTGTTTATGTTTTGCCAAGCGTGTGTGCGTATTATAGGGAATCATTGCATCTCATTTGTCAATGCTCATTGTTGTTCTTCTAAGTGATGTTGTGTGTCTTTTATTCTATTTCTCCTCTAGCTGCCACAGTTCCTGAGCAGAAGGCAGTCACTCTGGATGTGGATGCTAGTAATCGCCGGGGTCGAAATGAATGGTGCACCTGTTATTACCATGGCAACTTCTCCCTGAATTCTGCCTTTGAGATCAAACTTCATTGGATGGCTGTCACTGCAGCAGTCCTCTTTGACATGGTAACTCTGTTTTTTGTTAGTTTTTTTCCATTTAGATCGCTATAACGTTTCTGTTTACTTTTACTCTAGAAGTTTTGTTTACGACATGGTAAATTCCTTTTGTTATAGTGTTTACCGAAAATATTTGGGATTCAGATCAAAAGATGAACATGAGACAAAAATTCAGAATTCCAGCTTTTCTTTTGTCGTTTTTTCTTTTTAGGTTCAAGGTTGGCACAGGAAAGCAGCATCCTGTGGTTTCTTATTGGTTCCTGTGTTGGAGGGTCCATTCGCACTGACATCACACCTGTATGGAGATCCTCTAAGAGCTCAACTCTTCATTAGTCTTAATATTCATTGTTTGATGAAGAATGGGAGCGAATACCTGTTTGAAGGTACACAGTTCTAATAGACGACAGGTTTGTTTTTCTAAATGATTTTTATTTTTATTTTTTTACCGTTGTCATATTTGTTCATCAAACAGGTTTTGAACCAGAGACCTACTGGGACAGGATGCAACTTTTTCAAGAGGCCATATTGAGCAGGTTTTGTTTTTTTTCTTTTTTAATAATATATAAACCGTTCTCCTAAATGTTTTCCTCATTTTAATTTTTGGACACGTACAATAACATTGCGATTCTGGTGTATAAGCCTTATAATAGAAGTCTTATAATATTCCGAACTTCCTAATTAAACATAGCCAGCTGAGATAGGCTCCAGCACCCCCCACGACCCTTGTGTGGAGCAAGCGGTTCAGAAAATGGATGCATGGATGGATGTCTGACATTACAACATAAATCTTCTTACAGATTTGGGTTCGTACTGGACAAGTTTTCAGCATCAGCCTTTAATTTCCCATCTGAGAACAGGCCCCAGTACATCCACGTAACAGGTTGATTGGTCCCACAACTTAGACATACAAAATGTATATATTGTAAAGGATAAAGCTTCATTCTCCCCTCTGCTTTCAGGCACTGTTCTGCTCCAACTACCATACTCAAAACGAAAGTATACCAGTGGACAACAGCGTCGACGCAGGAACTCCACCACATCTAACAGTCAGGGGTCATTCAGCGGTGAAGATCGGATTGGCTACTATTGGGCCTACAACACCATGTTGACAAAGGCCTGGAGGACTGGTGTTCTGGGTGACGAGAGGCTGGCTGACCGCCTGCTCAAAGACTTTACAGACTTCTGTGCCAATAAAGACAACAGACTGCTGAACTTCTGGGACAGTTGCCTGGAGAAAATTAATACCAGCGCCCCCTAGAGGCGATAACTGTAGTTTCAGATTTCAGTGCAATTGAAGTGCCTGGTTGCAATATTCGCTTGCATTACATTCGTTTCAAACAATTCTTTGGAATCACTGACTGATAATGCTAGGCACATGTTTTCATTGTGGGCCATATTGAATTATGCTTGCACTCGGAGAGCTGGTTATCACTTTGAAACCAAATAACTGTATAAGTTACTAATGATTGTGTAATGCTGTTTTAAACATCCTGCAAAGACTGATTTGTTATTGGGGTATAGCCTTTGTATATGTGCTGTCCACTGTCCACACATATTATGCAGAACAGGAGTACAATTTACATGTTTGAATAATATTATCATCATATTCCACTCTCCCCTATAATACAATTCTGGAAACTGATCTCTCTTCTTGGAAGCTTTATTGTAGGATTTAATTACTGTAGTACATTCATTTGTCCACCATGCCCATGGCGCAATTTTTTTCCCTTATATTTGCCGCACTTTGAACTAGACTGGTTCCATGCCTCGATAATAGATCAACAAACCAACACGTTTAATTTATTAACATCTTCTTTTAGCATATAGCATTATTATTTTTTTTTTAGTCAAAGAGCTTTGCTTGGCTAATTAATGGAAGCTCCACAAGCGGAATTCAAAAGCATTTTTCTACATGTAACGGGGTTACTGGATATTCAACAATATAAACAACTGTCGAAAACAAAATTATGTAATGCTATTAAACGTGGATGGCATATACGTTTATACTGAAAAGGAAAGCGGAAGGAGCAAAATACAGTGTTCTGCTGTCGCCAGTGTTGCCATAGCAATGAAACGTAGGATACGCTACTTATTAGCTGCGTGCCTTCGTTTGACGCTAAACTAGGAGGGGCAATTAGTTAGAGAATCCTGTGTTAGTATGTACACGCATGCTTGCTCACAATGTACCCACAAGCGAACTAAAAGTACTTTCCACATCTAAAGCGCGCGCACGTACACACACACGCATGTTCTTGGTATTCATAGCGCACGTTTTGGCAATAACATAGTAAATCTCATGAAAATCGGATAAGAAATGCACCGGTAAATAAATGGGACTTTTCAATGTCCATTCATTGCCTTTGACGTGAAGTCGCCCCTATCAACATGGCCGCACGTAGGCACGGCGGTTAGCTGGCTATTCCGTGGCGGTCACTACCAGGAGATTTCCGGGACTTTTCCGGCATCGAACAACCTCTAGTCTACATAGGAAAAGATACGGAGACGTTATTGGTACCTTGCAACCGTGAAGCCTCACACAATATCGTAACAGGTAGGCATACGGAATTATTTTGACCGTTCCACATGTTGCACCGTATGGCAAGGTTTAATTTGATATCAGGCTTTGCTAACGCTGTCACATTAGAGGAAGGTAAAACTATGCTCACTATTGTTTTACGTCACTGTGTGCCACGTTGTTCCGTTGTATGAACTCACAGACGGCTCATCTCTGCTCCGTCTATGTCCAAGCGAGATGAGTATGACTACATATTTCACAACTGTGATGTTCTAATCAGGGGTGCAAAACAATTTTGGTGTGATTCTCAAATGAGCACCAGGGGCTGTGTTGCTTGCCGTTCTTTATTTTATTTTTTTTATTTTTTCCTGTAACGCCGACATCAGGGATGAACGTGGAGTGATCAAAACAGGGTCCACTCCGCGCACACACTGTCAGGCAAGCCCTTGCAAGTCTAATGTCAAAATAAAACTAAAGTAACCCCTGTGTCAGTAAGGCAAGCGAGAACGCAGGTATCGAGCGAATGCTTGCAAACAGCGATTTTTTGGTTTTCATCAGGTTTTGTTAAAGCATAAGATATGCACCCCGTTTTGTTGCAACCTTTTACGAACCCAAACAAAAGCTCAAATTTCTCTAAATTTACAAGCATTCTTTGCTCAGTGACATACAGTACTAGCTTAGAGGTTATGGGCCTCATTCACAGAAATTTGAGCGTCAAACCAACACTTGAATATGTGATTTATCAATATCTTCCTACTTGGAAGTTTTGCATATTCTGTTAACAAATTTAGAACCACCATATGCACTTAACTGTATGAATAATCCACCAATGTCACAGTTTATGGCTGTTAAAAAAAGTCAACCACAAAAATTGTGCAACACAACAATATACAGTATGCCTTCTATAATTAATAATTGTAAAACCTTATTTGCGATGCACAGAACGTGCATCATAGGTGTGTATAGCCCATTTTTGGGGTTGCTGAAACACCCCTAAAGTGCCAAGCACCTCCAACCTTTGAGCGCTCTTAAGATATTATTTTCAGTATGTCTGCTATTGACAAGCTGCAGAAATATTAAACCACACAGTGCTTGCTGTAAATCTAATATTTTATCATGACAAATACACTGGATTTGATACCCATCACTGAAAGTCCTAGTGTTTGTGTGTGCGTGTGTTCATGGGCAGGCTTGTTTGACATATCCATTCACTTCACTATTTCTGTTAGGCCCTTTGGCTATGGCTCAAGATTTAATGGAAGAGGAAGGTATTTTTTTTGACGAATTCAACAAACTACGAGCACTCGAACCAGATGTCAGCCAAAAGACCTCAGAACTCAAGGAAGAGTGCAAAGAATTCGTTGACAGTAAGATCCATCTTATATTCTTTAGATATAACTATTGATTAATTTGTCACATCCGCTCGCTGGTTGTTTAATATTCCATCTTTTACAGAAATTGGACAGTTTCAGGAAAAAGTTGGATGTCTAATTGAGCTTGTAGATCAGTTGGCAAAAGAAACAGAGACAGAAAAGTTCAAGGTAAGGTTGGGCCTTTTTGATGCATATCAACATCAACTCAGCATGGATTGTGTCATTTTAGGCCATTGGAGCAAGAAACCTGCTGAAGTTGGTGGCCAAGCAAAGAGAGGCCCTGCAGCAGCAGCTTCAAGCTCTCATTACAGAGAAGAAGACTCAACTTGAAAGGTAAATGACAACAAAAAACACATCTTCGTATAAAATTACTAGTAGTAGTAGTAGTTCAGAGTGACAACTGTCTGCATCTTTCTGCACAACTTCGTACTCTTGCATTTAAATGGTATCCTTAGTATGCATTGCCTAACGACTCTCGGTACTTATGTGTTACGTCCTAATGTTCTTTTTGCTATACAGTAGTTGCTTGTTGCTATAATATTAGTGTAGCTCAAACTGCTGGTGACACATTCCTTGCATGTTTTTTACATATTTGGCCAATAAAGGTGATTGTGATTCGGCTCACATCTTTACTGAATTTCTCACATTGAAATTCCTAAATGAAGAGGTTTTACGTATCTCCTACTTGATACTGTGTACACACACGCACACACATGTGCACACACACTAAACTAGAAATATAAAATTAGCCATAGTTGCATTTACACTGTGGGCGAAAGACTAAAATAAAGCTTTTATACTGCATCCTTAGACTGTTATTTGTAGCTCATCTCCAAATGAACCCGAGTTTCTCTCAATTCCAACATTGGCATACATTGGACTAGGGGTGTGAATTGCTTAGTACCTGCCGATTCGATTCGTATCACGATTCATAGGTCATGATTCGATTCAGTACGATTAATCCCGATACGAATTTATAAGTCGATTGTTGCGATTTTTTATTTTTTTTTTAACTCAAATTTGGAAACTACTATTCAGTAAACTTGTACATGTACACTGTTAAAATTTGTATGAAAATGTATTATTTATGTATCTGAAACTTCAGTCATAACTGTGAGCCACTGTATTTAACAAACAGGTTGAAATCTGTTTCATATTGACATTTTCGTGAATATTTTTCCATCAAAAATAGACGTTTAAAAATCGATTCGGCCGCCTATTGAATCGATTTGAGAATTGCGTGATGTAATATCGATTTTTTTATAACACCCCTACATTGGACACATCATTTTAGCGGAGATATTTCGAGGAGACATTCACCAACCATCACTGTCAGGCAAATCATCAGATTTTTTTAAAGTACGAAAACAAATAATTTGACGTTTGAAAATTGTAAATATTTAGTAGATTGAAGTTTTTTGTCACTATTGTATATAACCTTGTTTCAGATATCGCATTGAATGTGATGCCTTGGCTAAAGTGGAATCTGAGCAGAACGAGTTCATCAACCAGTTTATTTTGCAGTAAGTATGTGCTTTTGTGCTCTATACTCTCATAGCGCCACATTGCTTCACTCAAAACCTCAAACTATAAATAAAATATGCATGAATAGGTGACAGCACAATCGAATAGGATGGCAGACAAGTCCACACTCGCACCTAAACAAAACACAACTTGCAACAATACCAAGGTTCTGTATGCCAAACATTTCTTTAAAAATAAATAAATAAAAACTGTTTACTATATAAGTCTGTTGAGAGGCAATCACAATTGGCTCACACATAAGCAAGCAATCATATTCAGACAAATTCATACAATTAAAAAAAAAAAAAAAAAGGTCACAGACTAATTTTACCTATGCCATACATAAAACAGTGGTAAAAATAGATTTGACAAATACAAGGTGTGAAGACAGTCTGTGGCTATCCAATTTCAAAGTGACTGGATTGCAGGTGAGGTAGGTATTGTGTTTTCATTTGTTTACATTTTCTCTCCACAGTTGAGTAAAGATGCCAACCAGAATTTCATCAGTGAAGCATACAAACTACTGGGAGTGACGTTGTTCAGGTGGAAGAGTGCTCACATTATAAGTGGAAGGTTCAGGTTCAATTCCTTGTTCCTACTTAGTCCTTTTGAAATATGCTTGAACCCATGGACATCAGGACATTTGGGTTTCGTCCCAGTTGATGTCAGTCTACGTAGCTATTTAACTGGAAGGTAGACGGATCGCATGGGACTGAAATGGCTCTGGATGTGAACGGTCAACTATGTGAAGGCACACTAAACCTAGTTGTATCCCATAAAAGAATGTGTGTAACAGGTGTATTTAATAACGGTGGTAAAAATATATTTTGTTTCCATTTTTAGCACGTTTGATAGATTTGATCTGCAGTGATAGTCAAAACATACGAAATAGTCACAGAAATGGCCTCATCGTCATCTGTTCAAACGACTCATTGGGCACTGTTTTTTTGTCAACTGCACACCAAAGAGTCTCTATTATCAACAACTGACACAGGCTATAAAACCATAGCAGACATCACACAGTTTAGTAACCTCGACTTAATGCCTATCAAAATTAATCTTTCACGATTTGACCATGGAAATGGTATAAAATCAACATTGAAAGAACAGAATGCAAAGTGGCACCTGTTAGCAGAGGTTTTCACGTACAAAATTGGAACTCACAAAACAAAAGCACAAGTCTAAGGAAGATGGGACTGCTTCAAAACAAATGATCACAGGTAGCACGAGCAGTGGTGGTGATGCTGCCACATGTGGAACAGTTGGCAGCAATTGTCCCAAATGCTTTTTTTTTTTTTTTGTTGCTCTGAGCAGGAAACAAAGGAGAAACTCCGCTAAATCTGTACATTTCAAGTAGATTATCGTGTGAGGAAATGTGCACATGATCGACAAGATGAAAATCTTGTTGCAAAATTTAAGTGCAGGAGACCTTATTGCCCAGGAGGCAAAGTATCATCCTAAGTGCCTTACCAACCTGTACAATAGAGCACATGCAAAGGTCTCACAGGATCAAGATGCCTCAGATGACCAAATGTGAAAAGTAATTGCTTTTGCTAAGCTGATTTCATACAATGAGGAGAAGAGGCAAGATGGGGAAGTGAAGGTCTTCAGATTTGCAGATCTTGTCAAGCTCTATACTAGCAGGCAAAATCAACTTGGAGTGGACATTACTGCACGAGTCAACAGTGAGCATCTGACAGATGAGAAGGATGAGATGTGTTCATGACTTGTGAAGATGACGGTGGCTTTATTCTTCGAGAAGCATACCAGACTGATCGAGACGAGCAGTGTGTCATGATGACCCAAATTGCTGAAATGATCCAACAGGACATCTTTGCACACAATGTAACATTCTCTGGATCTGTTGACCATAATAGCCACGCGGAGTCTGTTCCGCGGTCCCTTTTGTCACTGGTCAACATGCTTATCAATGGTTCAAACATCAGCGATCAATCATACAACACAAATCTTAGTCAACCAGTAGTATCCATTGCTCAGCTGTTGATTTAGAACAGCATCAAGAGACGCAGGGATTCTGGGAAAATTCCACAAGTATATCAGAGCAAAGATCAAGAAACGCCACTGCCGTCTATGTAGGTCTCAAGGTTCATGCACTAACCAGAGATAGAAATTTGATTGACAGTCTATATACTCTTGGTTCGTCAACATCATACTACCGCACAACGGACTTTGTCGCATCATTGGCTAATAACGTCTGTGACTATTACTAGTGTTGTTCCGATACCGATACTGGTATCGGCAGAGACCCCAAAACAGCATTAAAACAGTGATATCGGTGAGTACTAACAAATAACATGCCAATACCATTATTTCCAACACTAATATAGGACTTTGGATGCAGCATCTTGTGTGTGACATGTTCACTGCATGTCGATCCTGGAGATGTGGCTTCTTCCAACAACCCTTTGACCAAGGATATTGACAAGGAATATGACTGGCTGAATCATGTTGAGAAACATCATGCAGATGACATATCAGCAGAGTCAACTTTGTCTTGGGCAGCATACCATGCCAGCAGAATTCCAGACCCAGACATTCTGCCATCTGTGAATGCCATGCTGCCCCTTTTTTGCGGAGGACACCAGTTCACCATCTATGCTTCGGCATTGCACGGAAGCGGTGAAGTCAACAGTTCATCACCTCAACCCTGGCCAGACTCCAGTGATTAGTGTGGACCAACACCGGTATGCCAAATTGAGGCATGTATGCTGAGGACAAATTTGTAATGCTTATGGGAGGCCAACACACTGAAATGGTGGGCTTCAAAGCTTTGGGTCATTGGCTTGATGGAAGTGGTCGGTTGGAAGTTCTCCGGGAAGCTGACGTTGCCACGCCAGGCATTGCTGAGTCCTTTCTGGAGGCATCACATGTGACTCAAACCCATCATGCTCACCAAGTCATTGCATGTGCATTGTACATCCTCAAGAAGGCTTATAATGGATATGTTGCAAATCATTCTGAAGAAACCACAGACACTTTCTGGACATGGTGTGAATGGCGAAAAGCCTAAAGTCCTCAGTTCACAT